>NW_027268525.1:0-26253 GCF_963676685.1 Mytilus edulis | reverse complement strand
AATCTGCAATGGAATAATCTTAAAAAGAGGAATCCAGTTAACTGTACTGTGTATAGCATTTGTCACTATAAGTATAAGCTGACAACTAATTCCTGCTGTGTGATGTTATATACATGTTAGCTTTCTGTTTTGCTTTTTCCAATCATATTGTGTTGTAAAATGATGCCCTTTATGCATTCTTGATTAGATTAATAAAAATCTTATCTTCTTATCTTATACCAGTAAATAACTGATTGTGCACCAATCAATACCTATCAGTAGCCAGTGTTAGGATACATTTACATTTTTATGCATTATGTTGTGAGAATATCTTTTAAATTAGTATGACAATTTTAGATGATACTCAAAAACTGGATACAGCTGGTTATACGTGTATCTTATATGAAATAGTCAATAGTCAAATAGTCTTAGAACAAACAAGACAATATTTTTTTAATTTAATTTCAATCACCAAATATTTCTGTTAAAAATAATCTTTGTTGATAATTATCTAAAATTTTTTTACAAAATCAATGTATGGTATGCTTACCTTGACAATCTATCAATATATAAAGGTATTGATGTTGTAACACCTGCCTCTCACCTGACATTTTTACCTGGCTATAAAAAATCTGATGTCCCAATCAAAATAATAATTTGTATGTAATGATGTCAATTTCATGAGCTAGAAAACAATTAGGAGGTGGGTCACAATTCATTGATGTGACTATTTTATGTTTAATTAAATACTTAAGTGAAAGATAGTTCAGGTTAATGTCTTATAAGATTGACAAACATTACTTTGTTAAGACTACATAAATGCAATCAATGCATCATTTACATAGATCTTTTCATGTAAGCTTAAAAGTATTGACTTTAAATAGCCAGGAATTTCCAAGGGGGGTTCGTTGGACTCATGAACTCGACTTTAACAGTCACAATTTGAACAAAACGTTGACTTTAACAGTGCTTATTTGAACCCCCCCCCCCCCTGCTACGGGTATAATTAAATGAAGTGACTTGAGAGTTTAATATGACAAACTTATCATTGGAGAGTTATGTTTAAAATTTTAATCTTTTCTTCAACACAGTTATGAAAAAGGCTGTCTTCTGAATCCTAGATTCTATGCACAATCAATTGAGGGGTAAAGTGTTTTTACTGGGACCAATTGAACCTTCCTAAGCTAAAAATACACAGGGAACAGAAGGAATACTTACAAAAGGAGGGAACAATTACATCATTGAGGGAACACTTATTGCAGAGGGGAGACTTACATCATAGCAGGAACATTTACAGCATGGAGGGAACACTTACAATATGATGGAAACACATACAGCATAGAGGGAACATGTACAGCATGGAGGGAACACTTATTGCAAAGGGAACTTTTACAGTATGATGGAAACACATACAGCATAGAGGGAACACTTACAGTATAATGGGAACACTTACAGTATAATGGAACACTTACAGTATGATGGAAACACATTCAGCATAGAGGGAACACTTGTAGCATGGAGGGAACACTTACAGTATGATGGAAACACATACAGCATGGAGGGAACACTAACAGTATGATAGAAACACATTCAGCATAGAGGGAACACTTGTAGCATTGAGGGAACACTTACAGCATGGAGAGAAAATTTACATATAGTTTAATAATTTCTATCAATTCTCCATCAGTTAAATAAATCATTGGTTGAGAATCATATCAAGTCTAAGACCGTTTTGTGCACAGACCTTACAAACTTACCAATCGTGTGCATAAAAAAACAAAATTTGTATTTAAACTAAGGAAATACTATTATCTATGTTAAGTTTTCTCATCAATGACAAGAGTATCACGCTACCGTAAACCTGGTGTTCCAACTATCTTGAGACAGTACAAAAATTACTCTCAATGCAGTCATGTAGCAGAACTGATATTATTCTGGCAGAGAAAAACAAGAGTGCACATGCTGAAATGTCTCGCCTTCTTTACTTATCATTGATATTATATTGATACTAAAATATAAAGCGATTAAGAAGTTAGCTAACGCTGCCTCCACCGCTGCTGCCATATCACTATCCCTTTGTCGAGCTCTCTGCTACATAATTCGCAGGCTCTACAAAATTCAATTACAAATATCCCCCCTAACATTATTTTTACGCTTTCAAAGTTACATTGAAATTTTGAGGTGGCCTATCATTTGATTTTGAAAGTCATGTTCCTCTTTGGTAAATATTCAATGGTTATTTTTCTAACCACATTAGAAATTTAACTTGTTAGTTATGTCAAGTATTTTGAGTCTTTTTTATTTTACAATGTTCACAATCAAATATCAACTGATCTCATTTAAATAGACAGCCATATGCGTAAAACTATGAATGGAATTACAGCTACTGTGAAATATCCTAGGTAAGTAAAATATGACCAAATGATAACATTCTATATATGAATGAAAGCTCAATCATTTTACGGATATTGATGAAACTAGGCCAGACACTGAAGATAAACAATAAAGAATGCTTTAATAATTGACAACTAATAAGGGATAAGCATTTCCAATATGTATACATGTCCGCCTGATATGTTTGCCTCCATTCATCATATATAAAACTTGAGGCCACGTTAACATTTATGTTATAGTAGTCTCAGAGAATACAGGTTTTTCCCTTCGAAAGCCAGTTCAAATCAGAGCAGTTTATGTACAGACATATATATATACACATTGCAAAATTTAACACCATGCAACAAACTGAAAATTCCTTTAAAAAGTCACACAAGAAAAATAAATTATTTTATTTATATCTCAACTAAAATTTACTTCATTTATTAGATTACAAAGTTCATAAAAAATATGAATTTGCAATAATTCTCTTCATGTCCTCCTAGGTTTCTTCAATGCCCCCCCCCCTCAATAATATAAATCTTCTGTCTTTGTGTATTTTTTAAAGCCAGTCATACCTATAAATTTAAATTTACAAAATATATTATCGCATCTGTCACTGACTTGTCTGTTTAGATAGTATTTCATTTGCATCTATTCATTTCTTATCAGCATCTTATCAAATATAATCAGGGCTTGTGAATGTCAGTTTGCTACCAGTTTCCTTACACAGGGGCGGATCCAGCCATTTTAAAAAGGGGGGGTTCCCAACCCAGAGTAAAGGGGGGGTTCCAGCTATATGCTCCCATTCAAATGCATTGATCGGCCAAAAAAGGGGGGTTCCAACCCCCGGAACCCCCCCTCTGGATCCGTGCCTGATTACACATATTTATTGTATTATCAATAATGCATTAGATATAAGTAGTTTCATTTCTTTTTCAGTGGCACACATTAAATTCTAATGCTTCTAATTTTGAGACTGTTTTATCACCTGAATGTTGAATGTGTAGTAAATGAAAAAATAAAATAAAATAAAACTCTGAAACCTTCACATAATATTTATGCATGGTCCTGTCTGAAATTTAAAAAAATTGCATGGTGTTTTATAAGGCCACTACAAACAAAGAAACTTTAAAAACTGTATTCAGTATAGTTTAAGCATTAAATAATAATACAGCTTTCCCATAAACTACTATAAGCCTAGCTGGTTTGTCCTTGTGTTTAATTCCAATAAATCAGCTAGCAGACAAACAAACATTGTGCAAGAGGTTGTAATGAAATATGCCATTTGCAACCATGTATTAAAGCCCCAAAATTGGCCATTTCAGAATCTAAAGTATCATGGGTAATTTCATTATTCGTACCCCAAAATGAAAATAACGTCACAGCATTGGTTAAATTTCCATTGTTTATGAAATTTTTAACCAATCAGGACGTTTTGGTGTACACTTTGAAAATATTACCCAGGATGCATTTGATTCTGAAACAGTGAATTGAAATAGAAATCTATTTAGAGCAGCAATACTAGAAAACATATTGACATGCATGGGACTTTTATACACTGCTTATCCTTATGGAGGAATTCAGTTGTGAATCAAGGGTTAAGGGTTAGGACAGGCATAAGTGAAAATCTTACACAATTTGGCTATTTTCAATCCAAAAGGGACATAACTCTGAAACGTGAAACATTATAAGTAAAACATTTACCAAATTTCAAAAGGTTTGGTAGAGGCTTAATGAAGATACTGTCTGGAAGTCAAACATTTGTCTTTATATTTTCAGTTGTCCAAGGTGCTGAACTCAGAAAAGACAAACATGAACTTGGACAATTTAGTATTGGATCTGCAAGTGGTGTCTATCAATATTCCAATTTTAGATAGTTTAGTAGAGACTTTAAAGTCATTGTTTGAATATATCTGATAAACTAGCAAGTGCACACACAACAGAAACAAAAGATATCGAATAAAAGGAAAAAAGGAAAAAAGGAGTTTATTTTTGAGTGGTACATGTAGTAAAAATCACTCTCTACCAAAAAAAAAGCTTGAACTTAAACCACTTAAGCGTAATATCTGGGTTAATATCTCTTCCATTAATTTCAATTTTGCTATACATTAGTGACGTTTAAAATGATTCAAATTTTTACCCTTCCACTCCTTCATCAGGAAATGAGTAGTTATTATCAAATTTTCTCTGTGTATCAATTATCATCATGACTATAAGCTGCCTTAAAACAGTACTTAATATTATATAATTAGAACAGGAAATCGGTAGTTATTTAAGCTATTAATGTATACAATTCTCCTCTAGTCACATAAATCATAAGGGGACTTGAAATAAACACGACTTTTCATTTCTGGTTGACATTCATAAAACATTCATGTATCAATATATAGACACAAATTGAAAGAGGATAAATTACTGCTACATTTTAAAATATCAGTTTTCAAATTACTTAAACACTGATATTATTGATTTATTTTACCATAATCTTCATCAATAGCAATTACTAGATAGATTATCAGGATTAACCTTAATATTTTGTTGTTGTTCACAAAAACATTTAACATCCAGATAATGATTGAATAAGATGTCTTTAATCAAGCTTTTTCTGTATGCAGGTGCAGTGATTCAAGTTATTCTCATCAGAGAAAAACTGAACTTTTTTTCTATCAAGAATGAGAATCAGAACCTTTAATCAAAGTTGACATATCCTTTTCCTCCTCAGCAATACTGATAAGTATTGTGGTTGACTGCATGCATGTTAGTGGCAGATCCACAAATTTTGATAAGGCCCACTGACTGCCTAAGAGGGGGGACAGTCGATTGTCATGCTTCACTGAACTCCTATATAAACCACAAAAAAATTCCCACAAAAAGAGGGAGCAGGCACCCTGGCCCCTCTAAATTCGCCTTTGTGTGTTATTCTGTAAAAACACAACAATTGATCCTTTACAATTCCAAAACACCACATATGTATGGCCTTCTTCACAGATTTTTGGTCCATTTTAGGTTGATGTCAGTAATAAGAAGTCTCTGTAGAATTCACTTACCGGTACATCTTTTCTAGGCTACATTTATAAGACCTTTTAGCGAACATTATATAATTTATGAAGGGTTTGTGGGTATATACATGAATGACACGATAGCCAACCATGACCACAACTAACAATAAAATCATCTAGAGGGGTCAAGAACACATATATTCTTGAAGGCTGTAAGATAATCCATTGAGGCCATTTTTCTTAAAACATGTTTCCATAACCTTTAAACTTTTATAGATAGTTGTCTCATTGGCAAATTATACCACATGTCCTTATTTTTCTTCTTACAGATTCATACTAGAAATCATAAATATCATGATAGCAATTATGCTTTCCAAAATTATATAATTACTTTAACACATTGCACCAATATTTGTGAATTAAAAAAGGAAAAAAGTTTGGTTGCTTTGATTTTGTGATGTTTAGATAACAGAACATTTCTGCATGCAACACATCAAAAGAATATAACATGGTTTGGAATATCAGTTAAAACTTTTTAATTCCAGATTTCTCAGCCAAATACATAGTTTAAAAAAAATCAAATTTATTATGTAGTAAATAATTAGTAAGCTATTAATGGCTTTTCTACTTTTACTCTTTCTTTTGACAAGCCCTTTTCTTAATACTTAAATGGGTGTTGCTTGATTAATGTCCAGTGGCAATTATCACATGCATATTGAGGACAAGAAACAATCTACAGTTAATACAATAGCTAGTTACAGCTGTGTGGGGTCACAGGGATAAAAGAGAAAAAATAGAACTACCTTATAATGGAAATCAGTGGGCTGTAGGATGGGGACATCCATATATGGATCACTTAAAGAGTTGTTGCAAGGGTTATTTTACATGGAGATTAATTGATTAATGGATTGGTGTTTAATGCTATTTACAGCACTATTAGCTACTCTGTGGCAGTCAGTTTTACATGCAGAGGTTGTTATAAAAAAAGTCAGTATACATGTATCTTCATTATGCTATGATTAGGAGCTCTCATTATCAATTCTTGTATCAACGCTAAAGTTAAAAGTGGTATTACTGTGGATTCAATTATTTTCATGGTTACCAATTTTTGTGGATGGCAGAAACCTTGCATTTTCGTTGATATTTGATTTCATGGTTCTGCCAAAGTCTAGATACAACTTTATAAAAATATGTAATTTGTTGAACATTTAAATTCGTGGTTGGCCTGTACACACGAAACCCACGAAAATTGGTATCCAACGAATAATAATAATGATTCCACAGTAACTAAATTTGTAGGATTTAAAATTCTTTGGAAGTCAATAATAATGAGTTTCTTTCTGTTTAAGTTTGCTTTTATTTACAGTAACAGTTGAGATTTCTCTAATCTGTATTATATACTTCAACATAAATCATTTCTTTTTTCTTTTAATATATCTAGATCTGTTGTGATCATACCCCTCTCTACTTTCAGATTTGTTTATTCACAGTTAATATCAAACGTCATGCGACCATACAAAACACTTATACATCATTACATGTATATATTATTCTCCTTTTATTGAAAATACATAGTTTTCAAATTTTCATCACTAAAAAGCTTTTATAATTATCTAGCAGTAGCTAGAATAGTTTCTACTTTCATAGATAATTAAGTCAAGGGATTTGTTGGTGAAGTATGATCCAAGTTGCATGAATTGAAAAAAAGTGTATTTTATCCCATTTTTTCTTGGGTCTCTAGATACTTGTTAGGTAGCTGCCTTATTGAAATTTATATACTACAGATCTCCTTTGACTAATTGTATTGTGTAATTTCATGTCCATCATTTGATGAAAACCATCAACATTCCTGCCTCAACACAATAAACAGCTGAAAAATGATTAGCAATATGAGGCAACACATTTGAAGTGTGTACAAATTGTTGTCCTTGGAGTACAGCAGACTCTCTTATGTAACAAATCAATACCATCCCCACAACTCAATGAGTCATCATTAACAACTGTTCTTCAATCAAGACATGAGAGCCAAACACACTACAAGGATTTTTTCCACTGACATTAAAATCTATCAAGAGACGCTTAAGCCTTTATCAGAAAATAACTGATGATATTTTGTAAAATTTTAAGATCGTTTGTTATGCAAAGATAACACAGAAAAGTAACAAAGACTATCAAAACGATTCTAAAAAGTTATCCTCTAATTGGTTTTTATCCTGATTACATGTACATGAAGTTTGTTCCAACATTTATCATTGGAATGCAGTGATGCTTCTAATTTTTCAGAGCAATAAACTTATATATATTATATAATGTGATGTTTACTTGGTGGTTTCCAATAGAAACAGAAAAATTTCAGACTTAGACGTCTGTATGGTAGAAATATACCCAAAACAAAGAAAAAGTTCCAAATACTTGCACATTAATATTTAATACAATGATTGATTATAATAATAATCTAAAAGAGTACATTTTTAAGCAATTTAAGAACTTGTCTTTATTTTGTTTTAATTTATGCTTAAAATTCTTTTTTTTGTTGTTGTAAATTTATCCTTATCTTTTAAAAGTGCTATGCATTTCAATTTTCAGTTAATACATTTGTACCAGTATATATATTAAAATCCATAATTCTTATATTCATAAATTATATTATAATAATTACTGTACAAAACTAATAGATATTAAATTGATGTACTTGCACTAGATTAATTAACATAAAATCACTAACCTTTTAGCTAAAAATCCCATCAAATACACAGCCTTAATACAATAAACGATACAATCACTTTCTACTTCCAAACAAACAAACAAAAAACAACCTATAGAAAATACAAGTTATCTGTTGATATTCTTTGTGTGTTTAGGCACTAGCATCAAACGCATAGTGATTAATACACACAAAATTCTATGTTGTTCAACTCAAAAATCATGCTGTGTAAATTTTAATAACTTTCCAGCTTCAACAGACATCCTCCATATAAAAATGTACTTATACAAATGAAAAACATCTGTTACTCAAAGTTTTTAATGAGTGAATATTAAAATTATGTGTGATAATACACGACAAATGTAATTGATGTATACATTAGCTACTACAGTTTCTGAAACATTTAAAACATGTGATTTTAATTTAACATGACAATCTTTATCCTCTTTATAAGAAATATCAAGAGGCCTACATCATGTCATAATGAAATTGATTAGTGGTAGTATACTATAACTGATTGCTTACAATAACTTATCACTTCAAGATGCAGGATTTGTTGAAAGTTTGTCACCAACTTTTGATATTTTTTTACCTGAGAAAATAATATAGAAATTCACATGTTGTACAGGATGCTTGTGAAATTGTTACAATTTTGATTGTAAATTAATCTTTTGTACTCATTCAATCAAAGTATGTCAAACTATGAAAATAATAAGGATTATAGCAGACATCACAAGTGTATAACTTTTCTCTTAATCAATTTTTAGTGAGTAAGCATCAGGCTATAACTTAATCAGTGGTGGATTCAGGGGAGGGTTTCAGGGTTATAACCCCCCTCTTTTTTTATTACAATTAATGCATTTGAATGGTCTGGGCATACAGTTGAACATGCACCAGTCCCACTTTTTGAAATTGCTGGATCCCTCCCGTTAATAAATCTTCTCGATGTGTTTCAGGAGACAAAAGTATCACATGTGGATCAGGATCTGCTAACCCTTCGAGAGCATCTGAGCAGTGGCGGATCCAGGGGGGGGGGGGTTCCGGGGGTTGGAACCCCCCCTTTTTATTGGACGATCAATGCATTTGAATGGGAGCATATAGTTGGAACCCCCCTTTACTCTGGGTTGGGAACCCCCCCTTTTTAAATGGCTGGATCCGCCACTGTCTGAGATCACCCATCCCCTATTCTTATTTCAGCCTTTAAAGAGTTCCTTAGTGCTCAGCTTCTTCTAGTGAACAATGAACTGTCATTTCATACTGTTAACCTGAGACTCTTTAGGAATGGTTTAATACTTGATTCATTAGAAAAGATGATTTTAAACTGCAACTTGGAGAAACATATAAGCAAGCTAGTATTGTGAATGAACAAAGAATTTGGAAAATTATCCATTACAACAAATTGTACCAATCATCAATGAACAATAAACCTCAGCATAATTTTTCTTGAGCTTTCAACATAGAAACAAAATCTAAGTGACTTCCCGTTTTGTAGACGACAGCTGGATTACATATGTTGCAAATGTAATACATGTAGTCGAAAGATCAATATTTACAAATGCAAGGAGAATTGATAATTTACATTTATTAAAGAAATTTATAAGATTGATTGATTTTTTGGTGTTTTAAAACCGCATTTAGGCTATTTCATGGTGGCCAGTTTTTATTGTTGGAGGAAGCTGGAGTGCCCAGAGAAAACCTTCAACCTTTGATAGGAAACTGACAATCTAGTGGATTATGATTAAGTGGAGTGCACATGCACAAGAGGGGATCGAACTCACAACCTCAGTGTTGCCTGGCTAGTGATTTCAGTATTAGCTACTAAGACCACTCTGTCACTGAGGCCCCCAAATTTATAAGACAAATGGTAATTAAATATATGTTCAAAAGCAAGTCACAAACTACTTAAAGACACATTGGTATTGGAGGTATATCAATGAATGTGTCTATAAAAATAATTCACAACTTTTAGACTTGTGGCAATTTAAAGCTTGCACTTATGTCTGCTGTTGAAGACTTATATTTACCTTAAATAAAATGTCTCTTTGTCTTTGAATTGCATACTCATTGAACCCAGACCTATTTTACTCAAATTAGATATACAAAGCTATTTACTCTGTACAATATGGTTAGGCTCTGTGCTTATCTTATCCATCAATATACAAAATACTTTAACATGTAAGTGGTACATACAAATTCCAGCCTGCAGTCTGTTACATGTTAAACAGTAACCTCTTATAATCACACTGCAATGATACTTGCACGATTGTGAAATCTATAACCATGTGTTTACGAAAATAAAACATCATTAAAATGTAATCAGTATCTACATCTACATAATTAGCCTACAGTTACAATGATAGTATCACACTTTAGGTTAGACATATCTCTACTATTCTGTCCTTTCCTTTGATCAGTGTGACCTTGAAAGGTTTATGAGGGGATTGAAGGGCATGATAGTGTTGGGTTCATCCTGTATTATTTATACCATCTATTTAGTAAACAAATCAAAAAATGTCTAGTTCAGTTTAATAGTGGATTTTGGAAGCAAATATTTTTAAAATTCCAAATTTCTTCTATACATTTTGTACTTAATTGTCTTTAAACGTAATAATCAGTTGATGATATGACTAAAATAACAAAATATTCTAATACAAAATACCAAAAGTAAAAAACCTCAATGAAACAAAATTAAAAATTACAGAGAAACACCATGGTTACCTAAGAGTTGTGATCCTTATCAAGGACGTATAACTAACATAACTAATATACCTCCTTGTCCTTATTGATTTATAATAGAAGAAACAGATTTTTGTGTCACAAATTTGTTTGTACAATAATCATGTTCAATGAAGGGGAAATTAAAATGAAAGAATTAAAAAGAATTTGAGTTTATTAATTACTTCAGTAACCTTGACCTTTGAACTAGTAACCTAAAAATCAATATGCTAAAAATATCTACTGATACCAAACAACCATCTCATTTAAGGCTCAAAATCTGCTGTTTGAAAACAAATTTGTATTTCCTGGTCCAAAATTGTTTTCTGCTGATGGTATCCTGAACATTGACTTTTGACCTGCTAACCAAACAATCAAAAGGGTCTTGATCTTTCCAAAGTTTATTGTCCAGCTACTTGTAAGTTTGGTGATGGTGTGACATATAATGCTAAAGATGTCATCTGGCAGTGAAAACCATGTTTTGCCCAAGGGAAGTGTACTAATTACTGATGAGACAATAAACTTTGGCCCAGTGACCTCTTGATCATGTTCTTTTCCTCTCATTGGACATTAATAAATCAAGTTGTGAAAAGATGGACATATGGTTTAAAAGATAATCTCTGCCAACCAAAATTGCAATAAATTTTAATCTTTTAACTGATGTGACCCTAATCTTTATCCTTTTTAATTTAAAATTTACAGGGCATTCCTCATCCTATGGGTCATTTTTAAACCAAGTTTTGTAAAGGTATTTTTAAGATTCAAAAGATTTTGTGAGAAAAGAAAATGCTGTCAATGTGCTGACATTGTGACATCATTCACCAGCAGGCTGAGTGTAGAGTTAACTTGGTGACACCCCAACTAAGCCAAACCTGTGTGAGCACTGAAGAATAAAGACAGCAGTCATTTTACTCTGAGAATTAAGCATTGGAAGGCAGTACTACTGGTTCATGTATGAGAATTAAGCATTGGAAGGCAGTACTACTGGTACATGTAAGAATTAAGCATTGGAAGGCAGTACTACTGGTACATGTAAGAATTAAGCATTGGAAGGCAGTACTACTGATACATGTATGAATGGAGCATTGGAAGGCAGTACTACTGATACATGTATGAATGGAGCATTGGAAGGCAGTACTACTGATACATGTATGAATGGAGCATTGGAAGGCAGTACTACTGGTACATGTATGAATTAAGCATTGGAAGGCAGTACTACTGATACATGTATGAATGGAGCATTGGAAGGCAGTACTACTGGTACATGTATGAATTAAGCATTGGAAGGCAGTACTACTGATACATGTATGAATGGAGCATTGGAAGGCAGTACTACTGGTACATGTATGAATTAAGCATTGGAAGGCAGTACTACTGATACATGTATGAATGGAGCATTGGAAGGCAGTACTACTGGTACATGTATGAATGGAGCATTGGAAGGCAGTACTACTGGTACATGTATGAATTAAGCATTGGAAGGCAGTACTACTGATAAATGTATGAATGAAGCATTGGAAGGCAGTACTACTGGTACATGTATGAATGAAGCATTGGAAGGCAGTACTACTAGTACTGTCACGGAATAGAAGTTCCTTCATAATATAAGTTCCAAAAGGAAGAAATATTCTGGAATATTATTTCCACAGGAATAAATATTACAGTATATGTTCCTAACGGAATAAATGGTATAGAATATTTGTTCCAACAGGAATAGGTATTATGACATTGTTTATAACAAAGTTTCCAGTGGAACTTCTGTTAGGCGGAACAAATATACGTTGACAGTACATGTATGAATTAAGCATTGGAAGGCAGTACTACTGGTACATGTATGAATTAAGCATTGGATTTCATAGTTCAAGCTTTTATTGTGGACAAAGGAGGATAACTACAATATTAAATATCACTTTTAACAATAAATTCATTGAAACTTGCATAAGAACCAAAATTGATGCACCATGCACAAATTATGTAATTAATTATCTTGACAAGTGTGTTGATACGTATACACATCATTTTGTTCTTGATATCTAAGTATATATGTATGTTTCATTTATAAATTTCTTGAAAAGTTTATGGTTTAAAATCCTGATTTGCTTACTTATTCTCAATGCTGTTATTGAGTTAATACTTGTTTTATTAAAAATGTGTAACACACAAGACCCTTACTGGTATAAGACCAGTGGCATAATTGACATTTATACATGTATGTTAATGTTTGAATGGACTTAATAACCAGACTGAAGTGAAGGGTAACAAAGTATTGCAACGACTTCCAGATATTGATATATCTTGAACAGAGGCAGATTGAAGGGTTAGAGTGGAGCATGACTGGAGCAGGCCCCATATTCTGCAGTCAGTGCTGTTGGACCCCCACTAATGAAAATTTCTAGATTCGCCACTGTTTACTACAATTTTACCAAAGTAATTTTTCAAAATATGTATTTAGACAATGTCACAAATAAAAAGTGCATTCTGTATTGACCACAGCATAGGAGATTTAACGCTCTCCTTTCCTAAAATAATGGTGCATTGATCAAGAATCTTGAACTAAGAAGTTTAACTAAGTTACGTGTATCTTCTCATAAGTTACAAATAGAACTAGGTAGATATCAGGATATTACTTGAATTAACAGAATATGTAGTAAATGTTCTTCCAATACTGTTGAAGACAAGGCTCATTTTTTATTTGATTGCAACAAATTTGAGGGGGATCATGGTGATAGAAATTGTGTAAGCTAGCAAAATGTAATACTTAGTTTAATCATACGATCAGTCAAAACAAAATCATCTAGTTATTTAGTGTAGAAAATGTTAATTTACTCAAAATTATATGTAATTTTATGTACAAACACCTTCCTTAGTGAATAAGATAAAGGGAATCTATGTGTGTATGTACATTTAATTGGACATAGAAATATATATTCATCTGAATATCACAAACATACTTTTACTAGCTGATTTATAAAAAAAAAAGATGTAATTGTTAAGATACATTTTTTATTCATATGTTCTCTTATTTCCTTGAGACATCGGTGGCAGATCCAGAACTTTTCCTAAGGGGGGGGGGGGGGGCTGACTGACCTAAGAGGGGGGCCCGCTCCAGTCATGCTGCAATGATTCCCAATATAATCAACCAAATTTTTCCCACGAAAGGGAGGGCCCCCCCCCCCCCCCCCCTGGATCCGCTTATGGACATCATCCCCTGGTATCAACTGCATTCAAGTTAACTATGATGCTTCCTTGTTTGCTTTTGATACAGGTAGGAACGAGACATTTACACACATTTAACATGCCTATGTTTCATAATCCATTGATCCATCTTATTGTGTACTATATATATATGGATATCTATTCTTTTTTTGGCTGTTTGTTTGTTCTCTATATATCAACCACCATGACCACACTTGCATTAATATTATAGATTCTTTATCTACATATGAATTAAGAACTAAAATTGTTGTCCTTAATAAAAAAAAATGGTTTATCTCATTGTTTGTATTGTACAATGTGTTATGAAAATTATTGATGTTGTAATGTTGATGGAAAGGGGGGAGTGGTCCTGAAATTGAAATCCCAGGGTCAAAAACATGAAATTCCGAGGTCTTGAATTTAAAGAAATTTAAATCCTGACATCCTGAAATTCGTAAAAAAAAATCCTTAATCTGGAAAGGATCAATCCTGAAATCCCGGGCTTTAAGAAACAACTGATCTGATGTTCAGAAAAAGATCCTTAACCCCCTCTTGATGCCCTTTGGGGCCCATAATTGGAAATAATTTAAAATATCTTCTTCTTCTATACAGTATCATCTAAAGAAAAAAATCCAAAAAGCATTTCAAGACGTTCTTATTATTTGCATGTTGGACTAGTAGAAATCTGGGACCCCCCTTTTTGATGTTTTTCACAAGCCCACCTTAGCATCAATAGAATATATCAAAATGATAGGATGCCCCTAATGATTATGTTTACAGCATATCTATCTATTGTGAGTTCTTTTCATACAGTAATTCACACTATCCTCAACATTCCAGTAATATTTTAAACCTCGCTTTTATTTTTAAACAGTGTATCGTTCCCTCCCCCTATTTTCACCACACATTCACAGTCATTCATAGGATAGTGTTCACTAAATTCCTTTATCTAATGGCCAAGGATAGCATTGTACAATTTCTTACTTTTTAAGGATCATATACACATAATTAATTTTCTAAAACAGTTTTTTGTCTGATGTTCTGTTTCCACCAGTCTCAGCAACCACAATTCATGGGAGACAACTATGTAAAATATTTTATGGCGGGAAATTCAAAATATTACACACACACATACAAATTTTCTATGATCTTCTATCATGATCTATCATTGGAGGATCAAGAAAATTTTGATGAAAAATGTATTCAGGGAGCTACCATTTGATTTTTACGAGAGGCCATGATAGGAGTTTTGAGTTTAAAAAAAAGGATAACAATATATGATGTTAAAAAAAGTCAGGATAAACCAAGGTTTAGTATAAGCAAGATCTTACTAGACTGTACAAACCCTTGGATAAACCTTTTATAAAAAAGGCAGGACCGAATAGAGTGAAAAATAAAAAGGCAGAACAGTAATTACAACTTAAAATGATTATTTCTATTTTCAGTGTTTTGCAATTCTAAATGGGGTCTTAGTTTCATCATCAGTAAAATTACATGATGGTTGGGCAATTTTGTGTTCGAATAACACTGGCTTTATCCTCAGACTCACTGAATATAAAGTCAATACAAAAGACCAAAACACAAAAAACTAAGTCATCCAATTAATCTGTTTTGTACGGGAAATCAAGGATTTTTATAGTTAACTACTAGTATACAAATCCTTGGGGAAATGAATCCGAAATTGTATAAAATTATCTAGTGATCTTGAGGAAGCTTTTGTTCAAGTTTCGTGAAAAATTCAAGAAAATAAAAAAAAAATAGTCATTGATGCATAACAAACTTTAACCTCACCCAAAGTTGAAGAAAAACGACGACGAAATATATACATTCGTCGTCGGTCGTCGTTTAGGATTGTTAAGTTTCGCCTTCTGACAAAAAAGATGAAAAGAATATTTCAACCAATTGCATAACAAGTACACAGATCATTTGATTTTGTGGAACACGAACCCATTCTAAATCCAGGTCCAAGAAATATGGTACTCAAGAAAGGTAGGAACTTTTTCTGAATTTGTCCATGACGTCTACGGTCATATCCACAAACCTGAAGTTTAATATAAGATAAGGCGCGGATAAAGTTAAAATAAAGTATAAAACAATTATGCTATGGACAAAATGTCTTAGTTCTAACTGTGTAATATTCCGAGTATTGCACAGTCAGCTACGATATGCATTATCTACCTCTGATATACCAGGAACATATATATTGAAATATACTGTTCCCAGGTTATACTCCACAGTTCAAGTGTACTTTTATCTTTAGGGGCGGATTTAGGATTTTTCAATGGGGACAAAGTGCACCCTCCCACTGAATTCATCACCGACCTTTCTTTAAATACGACACACATGTAGTTGAACTTTGTAACGTGAAACTTCGTAGTTTCAAAATATGAAAAAGAGTGTGTTTCTCATTCCTTAAACCGGAACATTTTACCTTTTATGATAAAGTCTTGTTTGTATGCGATATAAATTTAATTCAATGTAAAACAGATTACTATAAGTTTTATATTTACTAGCTGTAAAAGAAAGGTTATTTAGAATATTCCTCAAAAATCTTAATTAGTTTTGTGCTCAATTCAATTTATTAGGTTTTTAAATAAGTATTACTTTAAATGAAGCCAGTCGTTTAAAAAGGAACGTTTGGTACATTATCATCCGTCTATATGTACTATGAATGTACGCCGAAAACAATTTGGACATTAAACCAAAAACGGTTTACCAATTTTATTGAAACTTTGGTTTAATTGTGGGCAGTTGTGGATAAGATCCTGAAATATATCCTTATGGTTCTCAATTAATATTAAGGATATTCTGATATATAGCAAACTAGACAACTTATTGGTGGAGGTCGTAAATATATTCAGGATATCATGACAATTGAATAATGGAGGTTCTTAAATATTCGAGAATGATATCCAAAATCTAGGAGTATGATCCGTTATGGAGTTCATGATTTATTGATAATGGCGCGGATTCCGTTTTAAGATGGTCAAGAAATATTTCAAGAGTTCCTTAACACCGTGATAATTTTGAAAAAATCTCATACTGTCACTTCAGTTAATAACAAATTGGTGACTAAGTGTGTACTATCTAGCCCATCGAACTTACCAGTTAAGTCTGATTCGTATCTTGACTTACATCTTGCAATTGACAAAGACTGGCTGTTAAGAATTTATACAACAAACTGAGATATTATTTCATCTTTCCAATTGTCAACTTTACATTCCTATGAAGCAACATTCCAGCAGTACCTCCCAGTTGATGTTATAGTAACAACAGAGCCTGACGCTGTATATAAGGAATGTGTGTTTCCTATCATGATTTCCTTGATATATGTTTTACATATAGTACTAATATATAAAGGAAGCTTTTGAAAAAATGATTCATTATAAATTTAAATTCAGGTGTTTCACATCATTTGTTTCCAGTAATATTCTATTCAAAGCACAATAACGTAGTCATTCATCTCAAAAGATTTACAATTTTGTATAAAAAACACACTATTCATGTCTCGATGGCGTCAACTTAGGCAAATCCTTCTAGATCATAAATTAGTTAAGTCGAAAATACCTCCTTATTTCAAGGGGGTCTCATTGGGGGGTTCTGATCCCGGATCCCGCTTACTGTTTTGTCAGATTCCCGTATCCCGCTTACACTTCATTTCGCGTTTTCAGGGCACAATAATTTGACTTTCACGCGTCACGCTTACGAAAAATCGGCAATCCCGCATCACGCTTAGACCCCAATGAGACCCACTTTCAAAGATCAGTCTGTACCAATAATTTCTTATACCTATACTAAACCAATTGCAACTAAAAATTTCAATTACAAACACGTTTTGCAGGATCTCAACATTGACGACTTCGAGTCCGGCTAAACCTCTTGATTGCACCTGTGCTAGTTCCCAATTCACATGTAACCCGACTAGCCACGTTATTACCGGAGACCTCAACGTTGTCAATAACAGTTCCCGGCAAAATTTGATATCCAAAGGTCCGAAATATCGTAAGCCTAAATCCATCAATGGAAATACAGCTTCAAAATACTGATGGATTCAGTCGAGGATTATGCCAGGCAATGGACTAAACGCGAGAAAGAAGACGTAGAAACAATGTTACAAAACACTTGTTTTATCTCCATGACAAATAGGTTGTTGTCTCTGCAGATAAAGCCCCAAACAACATCATTTTTGTGTGTAAGTATCATTAAATAAACTGCTTGATAAATGAATAAGGTATTAACAATTCACTTGGAAACTCAACATATACCCTCACGACACTTACCAAAGAGGAAATCCTGGATAATCATAGGTTTGTTCTATGTTCTTTGGAATTTCAACCAAAGATGAAGAACTGGATCATCCATCACTAGCTGTATTGGATACACAAGTGTCCTTACAAACAACGGTATATTGCTGGGTCTTCCAAGTGCTCCACGAAACCTCTTTCTAAATTATTAACATCTATTTTATCAGCAATCAAAGCCGGGCTCCAAATTTATTGTGAAACTGCCTATTCTAAAGGTGGTGTGAATGAAATGTGGATACTGAAAAATTCAAAGATCTTTTAGAGTACATACAATCATAGACTATCTCATCTTGCAATAGTATTAAAACATTTGGCTTTTCTACACTTTACACAAGTATTCCCCATTCCAAACTAAATGACAAATTTAAAGAGTTGGTATTACTTTGTTTCATTAAAAAGAATGGCGAACGTAGATACAAGTATCTTGTCTTAAAAATTGGGGAGGGATAAATCCTACTTTGTAAAGAATCACTCTGATTCAAACAAAAATTATCTGAAACTGACATTATCAAGATGCCTGATATCTTGATTGACAATATATTTAAGTTACGTTTGGAGGACGTGTTTTTCAACAGACTGTCGGAATGGGAACCAATTGTGCCCCTCTTCTTGCCGACTTGTTTCATTATTACTATGAAGCTGATTTCATGTATACAGGAACTTCTTAGGAAGAAAGATAAAAATTTAGCAATATCCTTTAACTTTAACGTTCCGCTATATATAGATGATGTTCTCTCACCAAATAATACACTAGTATGTTGAGACAAGAGATAAAATGATACTTCAGATACAGTTAAGTCTGCCTCATATGTTGACTCACATCTAGAAATTGACAATGAAGGTCGGTTTAAAACAAAACTTTACGACAAAAGAGATGATTTTCAGCCTCCCAATAGTGAACTTTCCATTTCTATGTAGCAACATTCCAGTAGCGCCTGCATACGGAGTATATATGTCTCCCAATTGATACGATATTCCCGAGTTTGTATTTCCTATCATGATTCCTTGATAGAGGATTGCTGCTCACAAGGGAAGCTATTAAACCAAGAGTTCAAAATGTTGACGTTGAAATTATCCCTTCGTAAATTTTACGGACGCCATCACGAGTTGGTTGACCGTTATGAAATAACCGTGTCACAGATGATATCAGATATGTTACTTAAGTCGTAACTACAATATTCTTCCCTTTTCACGAATATGACCTACCAAATTAGACTATTTGCTGGATTTGTAATAACATAAGCAACACGAATGGTGCCACATGTGGAGCAGAATCTGCTTACTCTTCCAGAGCACCTGAGATTACCCTAAGTTTTTGGTGGGGTTCGTGTTACTTAGTCTTTAGTTTTCTATGTTGTGTCTTCTGTATACTATTATTTGTCTGTTTGTCTTTTTACTTTTAGCCATGGCGTTGTCAGTTTATTTTCAATCTATGAGTTTGACTGTCCCTCTGATATCTTTCGTCCCTCTTTCAGAAAAGATATACAGTTACGATACTATTGTCAGGTCGTTAAATTTTTTTAACTTAATATTGATTCAATTATAGGGTCTTTGAATCGGAAATAAACAAATTCATTCTAAATTCAGTTGTTGGGATGATAGATCATGATACGGGTTATGTTCTTCTCGTATATTTTATGGTGGTATGCTACTAACCCACTAAAGGTCGAGATTGTGCTTGATTTTCATACGATGAAGACCTAATTTTCAATCAGTTTAATTGAGGTCTAATTCTGGCATGTCTGTAACTGGTTGTATAGTCCTTTGTTAAATGATGTATCAGTAATTTTAATTAGTTTCTTCTGTTATCTATTCTGACATCGGACTTTTTTTATAAACTGAGTTTTACTGTGCGTATTGCTGTGTGTTTGTATATTCTACATTGTCTGGAGATATAATAGGGGGATTAATATACCACAAAACAGTCCGATTTAACTCTGCCGCATTTTGTGCAGGTCCTCAGAAGCCTCTTGGCTTTGTTGGTCATTCATTGTTTTTTTTTTAATTTTTAGTTCATTTTATAAATGATTCAGGGCCAGCTGAAGCCCACCTCCGGGTGCAGGATTTTCTTACCGTGTTAATGACTAACTGGTAGCCTTGGTCTGCATGTCTTCTGCTATTTGGCCGAGGTGTTGTATATATCAGACACATTCCGCATTTCCATTCTTTTTTTCTCTGAATGTTTACGTACAATAAGCAACAAGATAGGTGGCACATGTGGAACACGATATTGCTACCTATCCGAATCACCTTAGATTACCCCTGGTTTCTCGTTGAGTTCTTGTTGCTTAGTATTAACTTTTTCATGTAATGTTTTTTTTGGTTTCTCCTTAACTTTTAAATTTTGATTAAGTCCTTTTAGTATCTTCTGTCTTTTCCCAAGAATATTTCTCTATATCATTATATTCATTCAATAGACTCTGTTGTTAAATTAAGCCTCCTGTTTATGGCCATTTTGATGAGCACTTAAAATAGTAACATCACTTCTCAGATTTACTATGTCAGGAACATATTTTTTATTCGTAGAAGTTCTTTAAATCCTTGCCAACCAAAAACGTTTTTTGACAGGGCTGTCATTTATTTCCTTGTTTAAGTAAGTGATCATCCTGTTGAAATTGAAACACTGAATACAGCCAAGGTTTTCAATTGTGTGCTTTTCTATTCCAACATAAGGTTAGATAGCACAAGGCATGTCAAATAATCCCTTCACATTTTATATGCCTACTCCAAATCGGGTAAACTGAACCAGAGTTGTTCATTGATTTTTGTCCTTGCACTTCTTCTTTTCTCAGAGCAGTTGGTAGTTGGTCTGTTGTTAATGTCCATTATTTTTTCGTAATTCCTGCTATCATGACTATCTTTGTGTTATAAGAACAAAAGAAGATGCATGATGTACAAAATAAGTCAAAAATATTGTATTTGAGGGAATCTTGAATTTATAAGAACAAAAGAAGATGCATGATATACAAAATAAGTAAAGAATATTGTATTTGAGGGAATCTTGAATTCCTCAAAAATTCGATTTCAGGTTCTCCTAGGATAAATAAAATCTCATGTGGGTGATTAAAGGGGCTATATCTATGCTTAATCCAGACGTTTTACCTGATCAAATCCAAACTTTGCTTAGTTTGGGGGTCCTTAAGCTTCTTTCCCTTTTTTCAAAATTCTGTATTCCCATCGGAGCTCCAGCCTTGACCTCAACTCTTATTATTTGTTGATCAAGACAGCAAATTGATAAAACTAAAGGCGTGCATACTTGAAAGAACTGCTCTAAAGATATAACTCACATTTTTCAAATTTGTGCATATGTACACAGACATGAGAATAATCGGGACCTAGAATTAGTAGATAACCTGGCTAAATTCTGTTTAGTAAGGGGTGGTTAGTGCCTAAGGAAACAATACTTCCAATCTTTTCAAAAACCTTACATAATAAACCAAGTATGGGGGTACTAAACATGCTGATTTGAAATCATATGATATGAAATCATGTCATCTTACACTCTATTGTCAATGGTCTAAAAAGACACAGAAACATTACAGGAAGCTGTAATCTGTTTAAATACAGAAACAGTTTTATGATTCTGAGCAAAGTATCATTGTAATTCTTACAACTAATAGAAATATTCACTTTAAAATAAGGAATAAAATTTTTGCTTTTGATTGATTATTTTATGTATATATGCAACTCTCAGCACTCTTAGCTATTTTGTCCAGTTTGTATTCGTGGTGGAAGCTGGATAGTCTAGCTTCTAGTACAAGATTACTCTGACGTCCAACAGCTTTTTTTGCCACCGCCCCCAGCTTGTCTGGCAAAACAGCTGTTCAACTTCAGAGTAATCTCGTACTAGAAGCTTAAATGTGAGAAGAGAACACCATACTATTGACAGGAAAACTTACAATCCTAGTCAATTAAGATTGGAGTTTAGCACACATGTCAAACACTGGGCAAGAACTCACAACCTCAGTGTTAACATATTCTTATGCATGGTTGGAAGCTGTAATGTAATCTTTAGTTGTTTACTTACACATCATTTGGTCTCTGGTTAAGAAATGTCTCATTGGCAATCATACCACAACTTATTTAGTGATACAGTAGATGATCCACATAGACCACTGCAGCCTTTGTGGCCATCATTTTCTTTTGACCGTCACCAAGTGATCTGATACAAATAAATGGTGTACTATTTTAATGAACATAGCAGATGATATGACATAAATACAATATTCCTTTTTCTATTGCACATTGCCGTACATTATTCTTTCCTTTAAACAAACAAACCTAAGGAATGCCAGTTCAAATAATGTCTACATTCTACTCCATACTAGTGTCTTCAATCATTATTAGGCATGACAGAAAAAAAGATAGTGTAATATAGAATGCAGAAATTTATCAGGGGCATCCTTTACAAATGAAAGACATTTTTTTAACATCACCACTTATTAATTTTTGCATTATCATCAATAACCTTATTTCTTTTTATTTCATTTTGTTGAAATATTATTACTTTATTTTTAAACAAATAAAATCTCTTCTGCCAAAAAATAATTAAAACAGGAAGACATATTTGACCTTAGAAACCTGAGATCAGGATTAACCAATGAATATGCAAAAATTAATAATAACATTAAACAATACAATGTACAAACATTTTTCATACAATAATAAGTTCCCCTTTGATTATGTTACTATATGTATATAACACAAATTTTCATAATAGAAATGTACATCAACTAAGAAATGAAAGCATCAATTTCAAAAGTTTGAAACATATTAGAAAATATTGCTTAGAAAAATACTTTTATTTTTTTTGCTTTTTGATAAACTTTATCAGAAACCACAAGGATGGAAGAAAACAACAGATAATCAACATACAACCATAAAATTATATTTTCCAAGCCAAAAGTTACAATCCTGTCCCCTCCTCATTACTGAAGAAAAGAGAAGGGGCCCAGATCATAACCTTAGACTACTGAAGATGCCATTTTACTTTTAACATTTACAAATCACAAGTAAGATTTAACAGAGATCCTAATCAACATTACAGTTTTTTCATCATCAACTATTATTTACAATAAGTTAACCCATAGCAGGCTAACCTCGGTACAGTTATACAAAGGTCATTCGTATAATGGAGAGTTGAAAAAAATATATCAAAAAGCAATGAATTACTACATAAAAACATTAAATATCTATATTTTGTAATGACATATACATCCACAGTATTGTCTTAAAGCTCAAAACTTTTGGTTTCAGCAGTACTCTATTTCTAATATTTTTCAACATAGAAACAAAATCCTTGAACAATACTCAGTAACAACTGCATCAATGTCCAATCTATAACAGGACAGATTTTAAAACTTACCGTAATTTCAAATCGACTAAAATTACAACTGATGTTTAAAAGGGCTAAGACATTGTGTAATAGAACAATTGTGTACTATAAATTATTCACAAAAACTCAATGGGTGGACAAATAGATTGCATACTGTATTTTTTAATTTGAAAATAAATTTAATTAAATTACTTCTGGATCAACCCCAATCAATTAAATACATATAAAGTTGTTGTCAGAAAAGCATAAGGACTAACAATTGACAACCAGGTGCTCTGCAGGGCGCAGCTTTATACGACCCCAGTGGTCGAACCTTGAACAGTTGGGGCAAATTTGGTCACAATATTCAAGCTTAATACTGTCTGAATTTGGATTGTGATCAAATTTTTGACATAATATAGTTTTTGTAAAAAAAATTATGTGGTCAAAGATCTAACAAACCTATTGCACAATACTGTGCAATTGAAGATTTCTTCTTGAAACTTTTCAAAATTCGAAATTTGAAAAAAATGGAACCCTTAAAATAATGGTAAATAATAGATTCCCTCCCAACTTTTGAAACCCCCCTTGGAGCAATAACCCTTAAACTCAATCCCATGCTTACCTTTGTAGTATTGAACCTTGTAGTACAATTTCAGAGAGATCCATACACTTAAACACAAGTTATTGTCACGATTGTTTGGAAACTAGAAACATGCTTCTTTTTGGCCCTTTTTTGGCCCCTAATTTCTACATATTTTGGGCAATTAACCCAAAACTTAATCCCAGCCTCCACTTTTTTATATGGTACATTGTGGTACAATTTCAGAGAGATCCATACTTACCCACAAGTTATTGTCTTGAAATTAGAAAAATGCTTGTTTTGGCCCCTTTTTGGCCCTTAATTTCTAAACTTTGGCCCCATAACCCCTTAAATAAATCAAAACATTCTACTTGTGGTTTTAAACACTGCAGTAGAATTTCAGAGCAATTGAAATACTTGTACACAAGCTATTATCCTGAAACTAGAAAAATGCTTGTTTTGGGCCCCTTTTGGCCCCTGATTCCTTAACGATTGGGACCATCATCTCCAAAATCAATCCCAACCTTCCTTTTGTGGTATTGAACCTTCTGAAAAATTTTCATAAAGATCTATTCACTTAAACTGAAGTTATTATCCAGAAACCGATTTGTCTACGGACGACAACGACGCAGACAACGTCATCATACCATTATACAATCCCAAAATTTTTTTTGGGTCGTATAAAAACTATAAAGTACACTCACATTTCATCATCTTTGTATAAATATAGATTCGACCACAATCCCTCATTGATTATATTTATACACCAAGATAGACAAATTATAAAATCCTTTGATGATTGTTTAGGAAAAAGTCTTGTTTAAATGACCTTCATTGTCACTGAACAATAGGCATCATAGTTTAGGGGCCAGACATGCACATGAATTTCTCCCTGTGTTGTAGACCCATCAGTGACCTTGGGCTGGTGTTTTTGCTCTTTGGTCAGGTTTTTGTCTCTTTGACACATTCCTGGTTTCTATTTCTCAATTTTGCAAACATTGACGAAAAAGCATAATAAAATTACCGAAAATTTGTTTCAAAATTCAAATGAGCAGTTTATGTATTTTAATTTTATAATTTCATGTGTCAATAAATCAGGGGCATTTTATAGTAAATAAAAATTGAGTTGTGGTGGTAGTGAAAAAATAGCAAAACTAATACTTCTACAATATCTCTGACTTAGTTGTCTAAAAAAAATAGATGATCACTAGATGAATATAATAAAAAAGCACTTATATATGCTGAATACTTCATTGATGATTATGCATAAATAAGTATAAATATCAATAAAAATACTGAAACTCAAAAGGCAACATTTACAAGAAGTAAAATATATAAATTTGTTAGGTTGCCTATTTAAAATTAGAAATAAGTACTTATAAAGGAAGGTACTCTAAAAAGAGGTTTCCTGGTTTATTATTTTCTCAATTTTCATGCATAAACATTTCATGCTGGATTCAAATTTGCACATCAAATATAGGTACACCCTTCACATCAATGTTTTTGCTTTCTTCAAATCATTCACAAGGATTTTTTCACACATATAAATGCAAAATAAGTGAAAATGAATTATGTGCAAAAATTGACATGTTCATCAAAAACACCACTCTGAGAGTTGCTGAGAAGAAACATGTAAGCCTTCGAGTTTGTTTTTGTTCCCATTTTAGTTGACTTTGAAAAGAGAACAATAGAGTTTATATTTAAGTGTTTAATTTAAAAGTTTTTTCATTCATTATTTTGTACATAAATTAGGCCACAAGTTTTTTTGTTTGAATTGTTTTACATAAATTGTCATTTCAGGCCTTTTATAGCTTACATGTACTATGCTGTTTGGGCTTTGCTCATATTGAATGCCATATAGTGACCTATAGTTTTAAATTTCTGCATCTTTTGATCTCTCTTATAATACCTGATGATATAAAAGAGCTGATACATTAACAACCAAACGTAAATGAAATAACAATTTTGTGCAGGACAGAAAACACACATATTTTCTTTTGGCAAATAATAACAATATAACAATATAATTAAAACCTGTAGTTTAATAATATTACTTCTTTCTTATCAACCAGGATAAAAAATAC
>NW_027268524.1:0-22402 GCF_963676685.1 Mytilus edulis | reverse complement strand
CTTGCAAAAAAGAACTCGTGTAATCAAAGAGTTGTTTTAAGAGTTTTTGAACGTGTGGAGAATTTTGCATATTTCTTATCGAGAGGCATCGGATTAAACAACTCCATTCCGAATTTATTGATTATTCATGCATACAACAAATATTAACTGATGCATCCCTTCAAAAGATGCCATTGCAAGATGAATTGCAGGAATTGATATATTTAAACCGATTATTGTTGTGATATAAATGTAAGGTAGACAAAACTGTACAATAAATTATTATATATCAATTGTCCGTACAACAATATGATTTTAAATGAGGCAGCTTTCTATTAGAGAACTAAATGCTGTAGAAGTCAGCAACTATAAGTAAATGTTCGGCCTGCAATATTGGATAAAATAAATACACGATAGCACTCAATAAGATGGTCCAACATAAAATTTGTTAAAAAATATTCAAACAGAAAAACTAACGGACTGAATTATGTACAAAATTATAGAAGAAAAACAAACGACATCCACTATACATGCTATATTACACGTTTCTTACTTAGAATATGTATATTAGAATGAGGCAGGGTACAAGTGTATTTTATTGATGAATATGGAAAAAAGATCAATTGCACAATTTAGGAAATGAAAATTGCAGATTATTAAATGTAACAAAATGCCGTGAGAATGTACAGGAAATGGTAATGCGTTTGCATGCGTGGTACTGTGTTACACACACATACTCATTGTGCAGGTGAATAGGAACTTAGCTAGTTACAAAGTACTATAAGTTTTATATTCTTAAAATATATAGAATTGTTTTTATGATACAAGTTTGCTAGCCGATTCATAGATGCAGAGTGTTATGTTTGAAAACAGATAATCTATCATAAGCTTATGTCTACGTTGTACTTTAAAGTATGTTTTGAAGCTGGTAATTTCTTAAGAGTTGTTTATACAGGTTATCGATGGAAGAATTCGGTAGAATAAATTTGAAAACATCAAAGTGACATCTCTCTTCCCTTATAACAGTAATTATTAAACAATATTATTTTTCTTTGAGTATAGAATAAGAAAAGGATTACAAATTGATATGACAAACCAAAACACTCACCTCATTTTGTAAAAGATAGACAGTATAAATGCCCGTTGTGTCATCATAATTATCGGTGCAAGATAAGTCTAGGACATATGCATTCTGTTTTCCGTAATCTAAGGCGGCTCCAGTTGATAAGAATATACCATAATCTGCAGAAAAAATGATTACAAACTGCTTAAATACAGGACAGTTAAGGAAAAGGCGAAGACCCCAAAGGAATATTCATTAAAAAGACGAAAACACGCTGACAACGCCATATAAAAAGAAACGACTTAAAAACAAACAACAGTATACGAAATAAAACATCGAATACTAATACTGAGTAAAATAATCCTTACTTAAACTGGAGGTGATATCATGTGCTCTGGAAATCTAAGCAGATTTTGTTTCATATATATATATAACCAGTCGTGTAGCTCATGTAAGTAAAATAGTTATCAAAGGTACCAGGATTATAATTTAGTACGCCAGACGCGCGTTTCGTCTACATAAGACTCATCAGTGACGCTCATATCAAAATATCTATAAAGTCAAACAAGTACAAAGTTGAAGAGCAAACCCGATCGTAACTCTATATTCGCTAGCTCACATTGGAGGAGAAAAGGTCGTCATTGGTTTAAACAGGTTTAACGACTATTGGACTATAAGGACTATTGAAACATATACATAGTCATTTGCAAAAATTATATTTGTCATGGTGTGTTATTAGGCTTATATTTGTGTTAGTGTTATTTTGGATAAAAATATGTTTTATTTTAAGAAAGAAAATGTTATGATTGTATTTTGTAAAAAAAATAGTTAATTTGTTGAATTATATAATTTTACCTATGATGTGGCATTAGTACTCATAATGTCACAGTTTGCTCAAAGCACTTTATTTTGAAATTTGAATTGTAATTAGCATATGTCACTTTGAAAGTTAAAGATTTTATCAAAACATTATTATAGGATTAGGCTTGGTTAATTAACGCTTGTTTTTTGCTGATGAGAGCAAACTTTTAACATGTGAAGACATATTTATTCATTTATGATTTTAGTACAAATATCGTTGGTTAATTTTGGAGAGGTAGTCAGTGTTTCGGAAGCGTAAACTAACACTACTCATGTCATTATACTATATATATATAAGACTGTCTACCAGTCTACCAGGTGGCGGTGTAGTGTTGAGACAAATTTTATCTCTGACTCATTAATTAAACTTTTGAGAAACTTTTATTTTGAGACTTTTGTATTTTTATTTGAAGATTAAGTTTGTTTATGAATTTGAAGTTTTTGCATTTATTTTATATTTTACATTTTAAGGAAGCTGGCTTGTCATGTTTTAGAATTTTTTGTCAGATTTTTTAGGAATTCTCTGGTTTTATCCATTTGAATGCCTTGAAAATATCTGCGCGGTGACCCCAATTTTTCTTTTGTAAATCTTTTACATGTATAATGATAAGCAATCTGTAAAAGTCTTATAAAATTTTAATTACTTTTAAACAGCTTTTGATAACTTCAACTTGTCAATGATAAAGCTATGAAAAGTCAAGAGAGAATATTTTCCCGCCAAAATTTCAATGGTTTATATCTCGAAAACAAGCACGGTGACCTATATATTTGTTTTTGCTCTTTGGATTCCATTATTAATCCCCTATCTATATAAACTAGTGTTTTGAAAAGTTAATTACTTTGAAACTGAGAAGCGAACTCCCTTAAGAAAATAGTTTTACTTTGGTTTTGAATTTTTAGTGTTGATATTTTGTTGTACTTTAATTAGATTATTATTATTTGGCATTGTTTATTGATTGATTTGTTATCACGAATAAAATTGTTATCTTTGATCAAATTATGAAAACCTTCCTTGCGTTTTAGCTATTCCTATCAGAACATTAAGTCTAGCGATAGACTGACCCCCCTGTCCCGTGGTTCCAGCACATACGAGTTAGTTCCTCCTTATCTGACATTGCTCTGTGGGACCATGGTGACATATTCCGTAACGGTAAACCAAATCGTGATATCGTGATGGCGTCTGTAAAATTGTCTTGGAGGATGATTTCAACTTTAATACGTAAAACAAGGAACTTTTGATTGCTGATAAAATTGATAATAATTCCGAAAGACGTTTCATTGAAAGCACTATAGACCCAGCAATATAATGTGATTTAAGTGTCCAATAAAATAAAGGAAGAATATTTAGTTCCGAAATTCCGAAGAAAAGACATTTGGTATTTAGTATTTATTATCAAAATTAAATTGTTGCAATTATAAGTTCTTCAAAGACAAAGTCCGAATGAATGAATACAAAACGACACGAAAAAAACAAAAGAAATGCCAAATAATTCAACAGAAACAAACAAAACCCATAACCAAACTAAACACAGGTAAAAGAAAACGAGCAAAGACGAAGACCAATTCAAAATAGAGCATGGAAACGGGGATTGTGCCAAAAAACAACAAACCGGCATAAAGAGCAGAAACAGCACAAGGCCACCAATAGGTCATCAAAGCTTTATCTGGCCTCTAAACAATGATGGATACTTTGCACATATAAATGACCAGGTTTTGCAAACTATGATAATGAAAAGGTGTATAATTAATCATGATCGCCACGGATGTCAATCAACCAACAAGCTAGCAACGCAAAACTACTAAAAAAAAGCTATGAAATTACTTCATATTTTAATAGTTGTCAAATATTTGTGCAACATATAAAGCAAGAAATCGCTCGGTACTTATGAAAGATTTTTGATCCCAATTTTTGGATTCACCTCTCCCGTGGACTTCTAAGAACTTGACTCTGTATGGACCGATATATGATAAAAAAGATTGTATGCTTCCCCTTATAAAATTTAAGTATTAAAACTAATTTTGGATGTTGCTACTTGTAATCTTTTGCTCGCAAATTGTAATAGATGTTATGAGAAACTATGGAGGGGCGGACACACTGTTACAAATGCCTTTGAACCTAAATTCTTTCACAACTACATTGGGAAATAAAACAGTGCACAATCCTTACGAACGATACTTTTTTGTTAATGCCAGCAACAATTGTACGAAAAAGCTAAACATTAAGAATTCATATAACACGTTCTTTATACTACACCAACAAAAAACAGAAGCTTTTCGCTGATGGCAAAAGCAAATAAAGAAAAAATATAGCGTAATAAGGTTATTAAATTAATGTCAGATAAAGCTTGTTTTATGTCGTCACAGAAAACGTCTTATGAGGATACCACTCACTTGTACTGCCAGAAATACGTTTGATTACAAATGGAACTCCGGTAGACACTAGGGAACAATTGGTAGGCTGTTTGTCCGTGACGATAAGAGTATGTAGTAAGGTCTCTAATTTTGAGTCCTCAGATATAGTGGTTGAACTACTGGTAGCCAAACTTGTAATAACTGGTGGCTGCAACAATAAATGTATATCTCTAAAGAGATCTGTAAATTTGTTCCATGTGGCATCTCTCTCTGTATCTCTCTCTTGCTGATAAGTCGCGTGTAGATTCACATGAGCGATTTCTTTAATGGTTATCAATAACACCTATTCCTATTTCATGCCTTCTGCTTAATTGTTTATTCTTTTATTTTATTCCAAATAATTGTGTTCTTACTTTACATGTTTGAAATATTGTCACAAGTTAAAAATTTGCTGTCATAAGATGTTCGTTTTTCTATTAAGGTAGCACAATAAAAGATTTGTTCACTCCTAATCAGACAACTTTAAACTGATGTAATTCATTTCATCCTTCTTTATATTTTATAAATGAGGTACCAAAAGAAAGAAGAAAGAATAATCTTTCAAATTGTGATAATTTCATTATGACATAATTATAACACAATCAATTATTATGTAATTAGTTGCTATATTGTGATGTCCACACTTAAATGAATTTAGCTTCTTTGTTCTTCATAACATCCCGAAATATTTTATAGATTCTCGTACAGCTTGACCTCCAAAACTGTGTCTCAGATTTCCAAAAATTTCAATAGAACAAATTTTATGAATTTAGTGATCTCTAATGAATTGATATTGCAAACTTCATTGAAAATTTATAAGAGAATGAAATACAATAGGAAAAATCTGAGACACAGTTTTGGAGGTCAAACTGTGTTGAGCAAGAATCTATAAAATATTTTGGGATGCTAAGAATAACAAAGAAGCTAAATTCATTCAAGTATGGACATCACAATATAGCAACTAATTGCATAACAATTAATTATGTAATAATTATGTCATCATGAAATTATCACAATTTGAAAGATAAATCATTCTTCTTTCATTTGGTACCTCATTTATAAAATTTAAAGAAGGATGAGTGGAATTACATCAGTTTAAAGATGTCTGATTGGGGATGAAAAATCTTTGTATTGTGCTACCTTAAGTAGTGTACGTTTTTAATTAGATAAAAATCAAATATAATGTAAACAGTTATGCAAATATAAAGGACTATGTTAGGTACATATTACAAAAAGTAAACAAAAGAAATAACCCAAAACAATACGATTTAACACAAATTCATCAAATATGAATAATATCTAGTCGGTTTATAAAGAGAATAATATATTTACCAGAGAACATATTTTTTTCTTTTAAAGTAGCTTGCAGTTTCAATTATTAAACCAATAATTTTATTCACAGTAATTGAATTCAAAGGTTCTGAAGAGAGACAAATCGCTTAAATTCACTATGTAATACATGCATAGATTTTTCCGGTACCTTTTACAGATAATTTGGTTGATTATTTTTTCCAAATACAGTAAACACTGAGTTTATACTTACATCATTCTCAACTCGTATCGTCAGAATGTTGGTAGACGAATTCAAACATGGATCACGAACAGTGAATTCCAACAAATGATCGCCAGGGACAAGTGAAACACCAGACCTAATTTTAACTTCCACTGTTTATTATAAAAAGAAGAGAGTGAATTGTACTTTTGATTGAGTTAAAGATAGAGTAATATTACGCCTCTGTCACAAACTTACGTCTAACGGCTTTCATCGATATACTTTACGATAGTAACGCCTTCTAAATTGCAAAAGTATAAAGGATGTTTTTGTATATATTTAGTATAAACAATGTTTGCGGCTTACAATCATACTCTGCATAGTAGTATGTAAAACAACATGAACATGTGTTTGACAAAGTTAAAAAATGTTGTTATAAAGTTTTATGTATATATGACTTGGATATTGATACAGTGGTACAAGAAAACTTCGGGTTGGCTTTAATGAAGTATGAGAATTCTTTAGAGTAGATTTCTTCAATGTTTGGCCAAAACTGTCTTTCGGCTTCATTCATTTGCGTATACAAACCTGAGTATTCATTTAATTTCAATACTTTTAGAACAGTAAATTTAACGAAAACGACTTAATCTTATTGTTTAGTTATGAATAATAAGCATTTTTTTTTTACAGTAAACGCTACACAAACAACGATCTCTAAAGGATAACAATGACTGTAAAGCCTTACAAGTAATAAGGTCGAGCTCAAAGAAATTTAACGCAGATCCAGTGCTTGTTGCTACAGTCAATAGTCCAGCATCTTCAGGATCACTATCACTGGTAGCGAGGGTAAAAACAACAGTTCCGGCTACTTCATTGTTACTAATAGCAACAGTATCATCCAGGTTGGTAAACGTTGGTGATATACCTAGGAAAATATAATCATTTTGAAATTAAATAATCCTTGGGTATCTTAAGGTAAGCAAGACTTACTTTTGAGCCCCCCTGTACTGGCATTCATGGGTCAAAAGGAAGTATAGCATGAGGATAAAATGATGTATATTCTATATATAAAAGAACAGTTAACACCATTATAATATGTACTTCGTACTTAATTTGGCTTTTTTTAAAAACATTTTTTGACTCGAGCGTCAATGATGAGTCTTTTATAAACGAAACGCGCGTCTGGCGCGAATACTAAATTTCAATTCTGTTATCTATGATGAGTTTATTTACTACATTATGTAATAACAGAATTTTTACTGCATATGACCGTCTTGACAGTTTCAATTCAATCATCGGAAAATGGTCTGTAGACCTATTTAGAACTAGTAACCGCTTCATAGGAAACAGTACTATGGACACATGGAGTTTTTGCACGAATATTGGAAACTGTTTTCCGTGAAACATTAATTTATGCTGCACGATCTTGTTGCAATACATATTCTACCAAAGATAATATATGCCAATATTCATGCAGTAACCTTCTTATTCCATGCATTTGCATAACGCATTATAACTTACAACACTATTAAACATATTAGTGCAACTAATGCTAAACTTTATTTGAAAAAGTGCAATTTACAAATTGATGATATTGAATAAAGCAGTGATGGAACCTTGAAATCGTGAGAAACAATTTAAATGTACTTGGAGTTACTGTAGCATGAATGGCATGGCCTCTTTCGTCGCCAACAGCTACTGTGTCCCAGTCAAATGTTGTCTCATCTGATGTAAAGGTAGTTGCTTTGTATTGACCATATTTATTATTATCTTTGTATGTGATAACAGATCCTTCAAATTCATAGCTAGTAAATAGAGAAAAAGGAACGTTTTTTACAGAGTTATGCAGTTTTGTTCATGAAAGGATGTTTTCTTTTTTGTGTTAAACTAAAAAACTAGTTAAACGATATTTATGTGTGAATCATATGTAGTTTAGTACAGTTTTATTATCTAACTTTGTTCAATTTTTTAAATGTTTTGGTTTATGCAAATAAACCATGAAGATTAACCGTAATGTCAATATTAGTAATAATACTCATCGTTATATTTGTGTCTAGGTTGGCGTGTTTTTGAGGTTAATATAATAAAAGTCGATATCAGAAAATAAAATCTCCTCTAGAGGTAATTTCATATTTGCTTTATTTGTCTGCAGTCTCAATCGATATGTATTTATATGTATATGAGGGGCTTGGAAATATTCGAGTCGATGAATAGCAAGAGACGTGATTTAATTGTCAGAGAGACAACTTTACATAAGATGTGAAATGACAGGGAAGAGAGTGGACGGCCCTCAACATTGAGGAACATACATAACGTATTATATCTCTGTTAGTACAGATTGTTGTAAAATATATATAATACTATTTGTATGTCTTTTTTCCTTAATAATTCCTATTTATTCCTTTACATATTCCCATTTCCATAGCACCATATTACAAAACATCATCACTTAAAATTTTTAGTGTTTAAACGTTTCTCATGCGATTGTCAAAAGAAACTTCATTTTTTTAAGCTTTTTTGAAGAAAAAAATCCTTGTGACACTTTTGCTCTAGATGGTCTGTAAATGATCTTTTTGTTTGTTTTTGAATGGCCTTTCGACTCGTAACTAAGGAAACATTTTCCATTTAAGTTAGCTACTTGATGTAAGGACATGATGAAAACATATCTTTTCTCTTGAACATATATTCCAAGGCATATATATCATTTAAGAGCATACCAAATTCAAAGTTTTGGAAAAGTGTGAAGTTCTATGCTGGTTGACATGGCTTTTTAACCGCTAGATATATTTATCGAAATGTGAAAATTGAATTAATGGTTCCATTATTATGACAAAAAAGTATTTTTATTCCTTAGATTCCTAAATCATTTTAAAATCATTATAATATTAGAAAGGATGGACTTAACAAGATAATTGTAAAGTTTATAATTTTCCAACTTGGTAGTAGCAAATTGATGTTTCTTTAAAAGTCTTTTGTAAAACTTGCTTGCTTATCTTATAATATTATTGTATATTTTTATGTAATATATGTACGAAATTTTAATTGTAACTTCAATTAATATTCTGCATTTCATTCAGAGAAGAGAAATAGTAGTTTCTCTATTTTTTTTCTTTATGACTAACATTTGTCGAGTACTAAACAAACACAGATTTACATAAAACTGATGAAAAATCGACCTGTGTATATTTTGGCAATTTTTACCAAACAAACACATCAGGAAGTCTCGGTAAATGGTTTTCCTGTATTCCCAATTGTTTGAGTTTAAATGTTTTACCAGGAGTGACATTTTTTGATAAAAGATACGTACAATCCTATATAATCGCCAAGTAAGGGACGGATTCTAGTTCCTGATATGTCTTCCACATTTATCTTTTTGACATCTGTAAACAAAAACGATCTTAACAGAGGTAACAGCTTGATTTAGCTAGAACATATCAATCGTATACAATTTCGCAAACGTTACTTATTATGAAGACAAGAGTACTTTGTATTACATCCAGAAGAGAAAAGCGCACAACACTACTCTAGAAGCATACATTCGAGTTACATAATAGGTTCGTTAGTGTTTTTTGTAGACTGTTGTTTGTATTTCGCCATGATTTGGTTGTTTTCCTTCGACTTAGGGATTTTCATTGTTTCTTAAACTTCTTTCACCTTTTGCAACATGTGACGAATATTGAAATGTCATTAAGCGGGGAATTCTTAAAATAGTTATTAAAGGTACCAGGATTATGATTTAGTACGCCAGACGCGTAAACAAAAATAACATTGTAAAACATTTCACGATACCAACGCTATCGATAGCGTGTTAATACAACATCAAAAGCATATCTGTTTAGTAATACCAAGTATCAAGCGTTGGAAGATGAATTGATTAAATCGAGAAGAATTGAAACTACATTATTTATAACCTTACTTGTAACTTGAATAGTATTTTCTCCTCGCAAAGTCCAATTATTGCCTGCACCTTCCTGGTACCAAACTTGTGCTTTGACATTTCGTCCTGTCGTGGAATCTTCGCTGACAAATATTTCCCATGCTTTTATAAAACCACAGCATTTGAATTGGTATTGGTCTTTTAAATTTAGGACTGCATTCACTTTGAGAGAAAAATCAAGAACTATGTCAAAGAAAAATTGATCATTTCAAATCAATGAACTTTTACTCAATAATGCAATATTTGGTGGCATATACTATTACTGGAAAGTGATGCTTTTTTCTTTATTCAATATTTTCGTTTATTATTGTACCTATAGACAAATGGAAATATGGAATATAATACGAAAAATCAACGAAAATGCAGTAAAAAAAGAGAGATTGACAATACAACAGGGTTTCGTGTGTACTAGTAACATATTATTCAAACAGTTGTTTTGTGCTCTACACAAAACCGACATTGATCAGATGTATGACAACATTTTGTTTTATATTCTCCTACTTGGAATGAACACAAAATCATTAATTATCTATATAAAAGTTTAATTAAAAGATACTTAAAATAATAAAAAAAAAAAATGCAACGGGTAATGCAAAATTGAAGCGAAATCGACATCACGGAACGCAAATATATAGGAGAAATATGGTATGTATATAACAATTGTCTATGACATATTCATAATATAACAAAATATTTTAATTATCTGCCTACTGTCCTAGTCCAACACACTATCTTTGGTCTTTATGACTATAAATTGTCTTTTATACGTCATTACAATGTAATTTTGGTAAACAGTATGCTCATTTATATCATCATAACATACAGTCACTGTCACATAGAATGTAATTGTCGTCAAAACTATGCCAGCGGATTGTGGAGGATAAATAAACTAGAGGCTCTAAAGAGCCTGTGTCGCTCACCTTGGTCTATGTGAATATTAAACAAAAGACACATGACAAAATTGTGTTTTGGTGATGGTAATGTGTTTGTAGATCTTACTTTTCTAAACATTCTTGCTGCTTACAATTATCTATATCTATAATGAACTGTCATTGGCAATCATACCACATCTTCTTTTATATTTTCTGCAGGGTTTGTTACTCGTGTTGTGTGGATTCAGTAGAATGTGTCCCCGTGCCTGTAGTGTATGCCCTTATATTTTTACAGTTAGGGGTTTTCCGCTTGTGAGAGAGCTGTCTACTTACTCTATTTTCATGATTAAAGATCTATTTCTTATATTGTATTTGTTTTATCCTGCCCCCTTCTATGGCTTTATTAAGAGTTCTTATATTTCTTGTATTATCCTTTTAATAGGTCCGGCACAAAGTTATGGTCCTTCTTTCGTTGGACAACGAATATAGTCCCTAATACGGATAGTGTTTTACATTTGATTCATACACCTTTCAATTGTATTTCCTAATATTTTATGCATAATATAGTCATATGGAATGGAAATTACATGTCTAAACAATTTATAGTAATTTTAGGTTAAGATAAATGAGTGATCTGGTCCAGTTTTAAAAGGTCATAAATTAGGATGTGTCCCAAAATTAATAGACTACAATTTAAAAATATTTTTTGAATCAAGCACCTGCTAATTTTTGTTAAAAGATTTTTGTTGTTTTCTGTTATAGATAAATTCACTACATCATAACTGTTTGCTCGGGCCTATATTTGTTTCATGTCTGTCTTGTTATATTACTTCATTGTTTGTCGGGCTGTTCAATATAGTTTAATAAGAATTCTTCGACTGTTTTATAAATTGTTTATATATTCCGTTACTGTAACCCTTAATTCAATGTTATGACTTTCGGCCTCATTTTATCTTCTCATAACCCTTTAAATAATCATGATTTTACGTAATGGTAAGAAAACACTAAACTCCAATCCCTTAAGGATATTCACGTGCTATAAAAACCTTATCCCAAATATTAATTCAAACGTCGTCAATCGACATTCCCCATATAAATTTAGCAGTTTTTATAATTGTGTTAAAGGTGGCAATGCTCCTGCAGCCAGATTATTCAATAAAAATGCACGTGGATATCCACACATATGTCCGTTCAATGCCAGAAATGACAAACATGTTCTTGATTATCTTCTTATAATACTATAAGGTCAACAGTGAACGGGAGAGCTTTTTCGCTTTCCTTTTCCTGTGACATTACATAAAAAACCCAAAGCCTCATCTATCTAGTTACATGAACAAAGCCCAAGTGTGGTATACAATATGTAAGACAAACAGGACGAGAGGTTTTTTAAACGAACATAGGAACATCTATGCCTCTTCCGAAAACCTAAGAAATTCAAAAGCATAATTTATCAACAATTAGGTAAACACAACCACACTATTAAATTTATTAAATTTCAACCGCTAGAAACGGTCCAGAAACAACAAGGGCAGTCGCATAAACAATTAGAAGATTCCCGTAAAATTATCGAACTGTCTTGGATTAAACGACTTCAAACAGCTTATCCCATGGGTCTAAATGACAATATACTTGGACAAGGGAACATATCTACTACTTTCTCTATTGATATCATGAATATTATTGATAAAAAACAACGAAATAATAGGTCTCATGGGAAACGTATCAATCGAAATCAACGAGTTAAACATCGTATAAATTATACACTTGATAATCTCCTATCTATATTTAAAGATAATGGTAGGCATCAATTATTATGTAAACTGGGTCAAATACCCATTAGTAAATTACACGATATTTTCAAAGAGTTTGACACCATCACATTCTTCAGCCTACTGTATGAATATTTTCGTATAATTACAGCTTTTTGCCACCATAGGCTGTTCCCGCGCCTCGACAAACCTGAAGATCATAAACGTCATTTTTTGAAAATTAAATATATTAGCAGAGGTATTGATTTTATCAACTTATCTAGTATATTTAATGACTCTACCGTTCAAAACTTTATACCTCCCTATTTTGATAATATAGAACCACCTATAATTTCATACACATACGACAAATCCACCAGAAGTTTAATTTTCAATTATACGTCAGCTACATCAGACGTGAATATAGATAGTAATACTCCATTAACTTGAAACTGTGAATCGTCGAAGTTTAGATATGTTCCCTATGGCCATGTTATTACAGGGGACCTCAATATTGTCCAGGACAGAGAGGTTAAAAACTTTGAAAAAAAAGGACCAAAATATCGTCCTCCATCTAAAATAGATTGGAAAGAGTGTCGTCAAGTCACCAAAGATACTTTTTCCTCGTTTTGTAAAAAATGATGTAAACGGGAAAAATCTGATAAAAATCTCTGGTAGTTAAGAGAATTTCACATTTTGAAAATAATTTAGAAGTAAATAATAGAGTACATAATACACCTATTTCCAGAATAAGAAATAAACTTCAAATACTTTTAAAGCGGTTTGTGTTTGTACCGGCCGAAAAAGCAGTCAACAATGTGGTGGTGGTATGCCGTAAATACTACACGGACGTTCTTAAGAATGAAATTTTATATTCGTCTACATTCAAGTCCATCCGCTCCACAGAGAGTCATATAGTAACCAAGCATATCACAACCACATCAAAGCTTAAGGCTTCTTCTGAACATTTGAAGGTCCCTACTATGTATTGGCTACCTAAACTACACAAAAAACCATTTAAATATCGTTTCATCTCGGCCTCTAGTAAGTGTTCTACATCTAATCTTTCAGTGATCTTTACTAGTTCATTAACTACTATTAAAGAGCGTATCATAAACTATTGTAATAAAATATATGAACAGAGTGGTACATAAACCATTTTTGGAGTGTACAAAATTCTTTGGATGTTTTAGATAAATTACGTGCTTTTGATGGTCCTTTTGATTCTGTTAATAGTTTTGATTTTTCTACTCTTTACACTACACTTCCACACTATCTTATTAAACAAAAGTTTACCTATTTAATTAAATGGTCGTTTGGTAAAGCTGAATGTAGATATATTTGCTGCAACTCATTTAAAGCCTTCTTCTCAAATGAGAAAGATAAATATGCTAGCTATACTTACTGGAGGTGTGATGAGATGATTGAAGCTGTTAATTTTCTACTTGATAATATTTATGTACGTTTCGGCAAAAAAGTTTATCGACAGGTTGTAGGTATCCCCATGGACACTAATTGTGCCCCTTTAATAGCAGACTTGTTTTTGTACTGTTACGAATCATAGTTTATGACTAAACTCAGTAAAGACCCGTCGAAATTGAATTTAATTGATAAATTCAACAACACGTACCGTTATCTTGATGATATTTTTTCGTTAAATAATCAAGAATTTTCTCAATATACTGTTGAAATTTACCCGAAGGAACTTACTTTAAATAAATCAAATTTATTCGGTAATAACTGTCCTTTCCTGGATTTAGATATTTCGGTTTTAAACGGGAAACTCCACACTGAAATTTCCGACAAAAGAGACGATTTTTCTCGTTCCCTATTGTTAATTTTCCATTTTTAGATGGTGATGTTCCTTTGGCACCATCTTACAGTGTTTATATTGCACAACTTGTTCGCTATGGCCGTGTCTGTTGTGACGTTTTTTATTTTAACGAACGCAACCTATGTATTACTGGTAAATTATTAAACCAGGGATATTGTTATCATAAATTACTTAAAACCTTTACTAAATTTTTCCATAAATATAAAGATTTGGTTTTGAAGTTTGGTTGTACCTGTAGAAAACATATTTTCAACTGAATAGCACATCCTCATTTTCACTGAAATGTTGTTAACCGTGCCGGAAATTTAGAAATGATCCATGTAAAATTGTCGCTCCTTTAAATAAACTTATTCTAAAAGGTTGCCTATTCAACACTGTTTTAAGATCATTGAATATTGTTTTTATTGGTATAAATATTGATTTTATCATCAGTAAATTAAAAGCTAACTAAATATTACTAGTATGTTATATACATATACATATTCATGGATCTACAAGATGTCGATACCTGTAATTTGGCATTGCACAAGGTCATGTTTTTTCTCTGGCTGTTTATGACGTCTTTACACTAAATCCATTGGATGTTGGATGTGTACGGATTGATAGTTTAGTCTTAGATGCATGATTTTTTTATTAGTTGTTAGTGGCTTTGAACATCGGATTTTAATGAGATTGCTTTTAACTAGCTGTCAGATAACTGCGAGTTCTCTCAGATCTGTTCATTGCGTCTTTTTGTGTCGGGATGTATAAGTACCCGGCTACGTTCACTTGTATTTTTGTCCATCTGATGAGTTAAGCCTTTATGTTGTACTGTTATACCACTGTCCCAGGTTAGGGGGAGGGTTTGGATCCCGCTAACATGTTTAACCCCGCCACACTATTTATGCATGTGGTTGATCCGAGTCAGGAGCCTGTAATTCAGTGGTTGTCGTTTGTTTATGTGTTGCATATTTGTTTTTTCGTTCATTGTTTTACATAATTAAGGCCGTTAGTTTTCTCGTTTGAATTGTTTTACATAGTCTTATCGGGACCTATTATAGCTGACTATGCGGTATGGGCTTTGCTCATAGTTGAAGGCCGTACGGTGACCTATAGTTGTTAATGTCTGTGTCATTTTGGTCTTTTGTGAATAGTTGTCTCATTGGCAATCATACCACATCTTTTTTTTTATATTGGCCCAGTAGTTTCAGTGGAAAATGTTAGTGAAAATTTACAAATTTTATGAAAATTGTTAAAAATTTACTATAAAGGGCAATAACTCCTTAGGGGGTCAATTGACCATTTTGGTCATGTTGACTTATTTTTAGGTCTAACTTTGTTGTACATTATTGCTGTTTACAGTTTATCTCTAACTATAATAATATTCAAAATAATAACAAAATAAACGGCAAAATTTCCTTAAAATTACAAATTCAGGGGCAGCAACCTAACAACCGATTATCCGATTCATCTGAAAATACTTGATAAACAATTTTACATTTGTTAAATATGCTCTAAATACTTTGGTTTTTGAGTTATAAGCCAAAAACTGCATTTTACCCCTATGTTCTATTTTCAGCCAAGGTGGCCATCTTGGTTAGTTGGCGAGTCACTGGATACATTTTTTAAACTAGATACCCCAATGATGATTGTGGCTAAGTTTGGTTTAATTTGGCCCAGTAGTTTCAGAGGAGAAAATTTTTCTAAAAGATTACTAAGAATTACGAAAACGGTTAAAAATTGACTATATAAAAAGGGCAATAACTCCTAAATCTTACTTTGCTGAACATTGTTGCTGTTACAGTTTATCTCTATCTATAATAATATTCAAGATAATAACCAAAAACAGCAAAATTTCCTTAAAATTATCAACTCAGAGACAGCAACCTAACAACGGGTTGTCCGATTAATCTGAAAATTTCAGGACAGATAGATTTTGACCTGATAAACAATTTTACCCCATGTCAGATTTGCTCTAAATGCTGGATTTTGAGTTATAAGCCAAAAACTGCAGTTTACCCTGTGTTCTATTTTTAGCCAGGGCGGCCATCTCTGTTGGTTTTCCGGGTTACTAGAAAAAAGATTTTTGTAAAAGTTAACGACGACGGACGACAGACGACGGACGCCAAGTGATGAGAAAAGCTCACTTGACCCTGTGGGCCAGGTGAGCTAAAAAGTAATACAATGTTACCTGGCTTATCCGGACACCTACGTATTCCAACGTCCTGCTTTAAGCGACACATGGTCATTGTCCCAAAATATGCATATCTTTTGCAGAAAAACCTGAGTATCCTAAAACACTGCTTAATCCGACATTTTATTCTTGTCCCCCAGTATGTCGGATAAGACAGATTACTATGTAATGTATAACCGTTTACCTGTTCCTTTACTATAATCATCCCTCTTATCTAAATCCCTCCGTTTTCGGTTTCCCCTATATCATGTTCACTGTCACACTGGCCTTAAAATAATAATGATTTCATAAAATTCAACAATGCATGTGTCCTTCATAAAGGTCAGTGCATGACACAATAACGTAGAATTATCAGATAGGACAAGGTACCATCCGTTCTCATTTGGAAGCTTTCTAAATCTTGGTGATTCAAATGTCATGAAATGGCAATTTCTAATGGATATCCATGTGATATTTTCATTGAAACAGTAGTTTTTGTATAGATTACTTGAAAGTTGGTCAAATCCAAATATGGAATGCACGAAACAAAATAAAGGACCCCATATCCCATGGACAGTCTGTTTAGCATTATTTCTATATAACTAATTAGCGGTTTACAGTAAGAACCTACATATTTACTAGTCAGCAAAAGAAACGATACAAAGCAATGTGTTTTCCATACACAATAAAATTAGTTACACTGTTCCGAGATAAATAAATGTCAAATTGTCCTATTTTCACAGAGTTTTTTTTATTGTCTTATCAAAACCATTGATTTAATGCAAAAACAAAACTTATTTTTGCTGAATTTTTGTTATTTCATTAATTGAATTTTATTACCAAAAATTCAAAAATCGATATTTGAACTTAAAACTTACTATGGTCTGCTTAAAGTTTTGAATCATCTTCGAAATTAAGTGCCAGAATTTTTCATCATTTTCTGCACAATAAATTTGCCACTTGTGTAAAAAAAATCGGCATTTTCTTACTTTCCAATTTGGTAAGGTTGTTTTTAGTTATATGCATTTGCTTTTTAATTGAATGTTTTTCGTTGGATAATTTATCAGTTTTTCCTATTGAATATATTTGACGATAAATTGTAGATCAAACTTGTGTATCATTTCTTTTGCTGACTAGTACACATGCTATAGAAGTATGATATATAAGTAATATTAACAAATTGGAAAAGTCCCCTATGTATTTTGTTGTCCTTATTCCTTTAAACATTAAACTATTACCCGAAATATTATATTTCAAACTTAAAGTATGCATTTAAATATCAAACCAATTGATAAAAAATTATTTATGAGTAGAAACCGCATTATTCAGTACTTAGTAAATGAAAATCTTAGATAATTTTGATATAAAGAAAATTCGTTGAAAATAATATTGAGAAGATCATACCAACGGAGCTATAAAAAAGTGTTAAACAGCCAGACAATATTACGAAGAAATGGCAAACCCTTCAATAACAGCGAAACTAAGGTGATCCTGAGGGTCCATTGTTCATTCTTAACTAGTCATAACCATCGTTTTATTTTACGAAATATCATTTCAGCCTAATTTGTAATTTGTTGCTCATTCAATTTTGACAAAATAACGGAACTATACCAAAAAAAATGTCATAAACGAGAAATGAACATTAAAACAGGTTTAACCTACCATTCTTTTTCGGAGTATGACTGTACTAAATCAATACTATACTTAGTCTAGTTTATTTTAATAAGTACCGTTGCTTGATATAGTTTTACGTTTGAATTTAACAGATTTAAGGAACTTCCAACTTTTTGAAATAACCTTTGAGTTCGATATTTTTGTTGATACTTTTTGATTGCTATGAGAAACTGTTATAAAACCAAATTGTAAGGTCTTCGTTTTCGAGACTATGAAAATAAGTATTGGTATTCTGTTTTTTCTGGTATAGAATTTCACCCTTATTTATTCTTGTCTGTTACTTTCATTTTCCGCAGCCAAATACACAGATAAAATTGAGAAATGGAAATGGGGAATGTGTCAAAGAGACAACAACCCGACCAAATAAAAAACAACAGCAGAGGGTCACCAACAGGTCTTCAATGTAGCGAGAAATTCCCGCACCCGGAGGTGTGATGCATGTTCAAAAAGAAGAGTAATGAGAGGCGGAAGAAAGATGGTTTTTACTTCACACTTGGAACCCTGACAAAATATCTTCCAATTAGACAATATCTTTCTATCAAAGAAATCATTATAGGAAATTCAAGCACTGGAATATTTCATCGAATGAAAGATATATGCTCCATATGAAGGCGCCGCTGACATGTTGCTACTTGGACAAAGAAAGATTACAACTGGTGAAATACGTAAATCACTTGAGTTTAGCCAAAAACATAGTGAACATAACCAACGTACTTTCAAATATCAAAATATTATTCTTGACTGATAATAAACACTACAAAGGACACACACAATTAAAAACGCAGAATACAGATATAAAACAACTTCTTCCTGCTGAAATATAATCTCGATATGAAAACCTTATTTTCTTCAAATAAAAAATTTACTGAATGTAGTCTATCCTTTTTTGTATTAAACGTTACGATAAACTTACTTTTTACTGAATGTAAACTAATAACTAACGTCAAAATAAAGTAAAATTTTAAATTCATCATCGTCCGATTTTGTATATCCAGTTGCATTTTCCTAACAGGTCCTTCCTCAACGATAATACAAATGTAAAAAGTAACGTTAATGACGGATGATTTAAGGTGAGCACTGACTGTCGCCTTCCTATTATGATTATAATTTTTCAACTAGCTTCATTTGTATTTCATCAAATTTAAAGTTTTCATATGATATGTTGTATAATAATTGTATTATACACATAAATTCAATTTGAAGGAAATCAATTTAGGCGGATCTGCTATCATTACCCAAATCATATTAATTAGTTAAAGTAAATAATTATAGTGCTCCACAATTCTTTTATCCTCTTTATTTAAAAGTTTCTGTAGTATGTGTTTAAAAGCTTTTTTCAGGTATAATGCGTTTTATGTTTTTTGAATTATGTGTGACTCTTAATTTATCGACAGTCTTTTTGTAAATATTCAATAGTGTAACACGGTAATTTCGTTGCATTAGTGATTTATGGTGTACTTACACATGTTACAGCACCCCTTAAATTCAGATCGCAAAAAGCAGATGAAATGCAACACGTTTCCACCTGCATAAGGTTATCTGTTGTACATCAAAACGAAGTCCTATATGTCAGATATATATATATGAAAACAACGGTATCATTCTATAACAATTTATCATTTGAGTTCATAGATATTTTGTCATAGGGTACTAGTTCATTAGGAAAAAAAGTCAAATAAAGATTTATCCCAGATTTGTTTTTATTGAAAGCAAAACTATGAGGTAATATAAATGAGGCTTGCTGAAAACGATACCTCTACATAAAATACTCCGGAGGATGTGATTGATTGCCGTATGTAATACTAGTTTTTTCGTCATTATTGTGGTATTTTTCAACAGTACTCTTTTATATTTCAATTGTTTGACACTTCGTCATACTGGCGCATTTAATAGCTTGCAATACTGTTTTTTTTATAACTTATTGTTGAAGGCCATAATTTGATCTGTAATTGTTCCCATGTTGGTCCCTTGGCATATATATAGATGTCGTATTGTCAAATGTACAATTAACATATTTATTTTAAGCGGAAAGTTGTCTCATTGGCCATCTTTATCTCTTTTTGCTGTTCTTTTTGCTTATTTATTTCTTCATTCATCAAGGCATACTGAACACAGAAGGTCCCAAGGAAAAAAAAGATTCTTAATTAACTTCATGGTTCGCTATTTGAACGATCTCATTCAAATTTCAATTCTGGTAACTATGATGATCATAACAGCCAAAAATTTTAGTGACTACGTTGAAATCATCTACCAAGTGAAATATAGGACATCACAGATACAGCTCAGTCTGCTTTAAAACTTTACACACACCTGTTCATTGACATGACAATAAGGGTCGGTATAAGTAACCTTTATGACAAAAGAGAAGGTTTCAACTTTTTCATAGTAAAGAGTTCATTTTAATGTGCCAAAATTCTGTTTGCACCTGCATAATGAGCATACATGTATTTCCATATGTTGTATTCATGATCTTGCCTTATATATTATGATGTTTGTGATTGACGTTTGCAGCCTACCATAGAGGTAATAAGCCAAGGGAACATAATCTCAAAGTCTTGACTTCTTCAAAAGAGTCATCCCTGAATTTAACTGAGTTTTACCTCGCAATAACAACAATACATAAAACCTTCCAAACTACATTTAACCCTTGAGCTTGGTTGGTTCGTGTTGTAGTCTTATTTTTCTACAGTGTTTTGTAACCTTTTCTTACCGTCGAAATCTATCGACACCAGTCATTAAATTGAACAACCGCATTTTAACCGAACGTTGCTGTAAATTATTTCATCCCAAATAGCTGAATGGACGTCTCACTTTAGCAAGGCTTTAACTGCTGGTCGAAAAAGACCAAACATGAACATATTTTGGTTTCCTAGTTTTCATTTGGATCAATATTAAGTGCAAATATACTAATTAAATTTTTATCTTTAGTTATCAATTACAGATTATCATTCTGTAACTGTAAGTGGTCCTTTGTTAGTTCGTGTATCATTGTCATTTTGATTAGTTTCTTCTTGTTTTAACTGATGTTTACTCTGCGTATTGCTGCGTGTTTGTTTTTCTTCCTTAGTTAGAGGTATGAGCGGAGGTTGATAACTAACAAAACATGTTTAAACCCCGCGGCATTCTTGCACTTTTCTCAAATCAGGAGCCTCTGAGCTTTGTTAGTCTCATATGATTTTTAATTTAGTTAATTTATATGTTTTGCCGTTTACTATAACGTCCATTGTCACTGAACTAATAAACATTTTTGTTTAGGGGCCAACTGAATCCCGTCTCCAGGTGCTGGATGTTGACGGCTCATTAGTGGCCTCCGGCTGTTATCTGCTCTTTGTTCGGGTCGTCCCTTTGACACATTTCCCATTTCCATTCTCAATTTTAAAATTTTAGTTACACCCTAAAAAGCTGATACATGTTTAACAAAACTCATAAAAAGATGGCATCATTATTTGCAACATAAGTTAAATTGCTAATGTACAAGGTCTATATGCCTTATTGTGCTTCTTTGTTACATATTTGTTTGTTTTTATAGTGATTAAGATAATAATACAATGTTGACTGCTGTACCCCTTTTTGACATTTTAAACTCTTAGTATTATGTCTTTTTGTTTTGTTCATACATCGTTGTCAATATGATGAAATTTGCTGCGACTGTAATTCAAATGAGAGGTTTAGTTAGCTTTAAAACCAGCGTTAATCAAGTATTTTTTTTTTCATTAGAAAATCCGTGGACCAATTCAGGAATGTGACAATTGCTATTCATTCGTTTCATGCGTTTTAGCTTTTGATTTTGCCGTTTGATTAGTGAATTTCCTTTTTGAATTTTCCTCGGAGTATAGTATTTTTGTGATTTTAATTTTTGCTATGTAGAAACAATTCAACAGCATTTAATATATGTTCCTGTGCTGTGTTACCGTTCCAGTTATATCATCCTAAAATTTTCTGTCGCAATCAGGACTTCATTGACTATTGATAGAATACCTTGGTCATAAAAGATTCTCAAAAAGAATGAAAAAAGGTAGTATAAAACATTACGATCCTCGATGTTAATATATATGATGTCCGTCATTAAACACGTCAAATTCAAATATACAGCTTTTGTGAAAGGCGGAAATCATAGTTCAATTTAAAATCCATTAGTCAGATACTGAACTCAAATGTTGATTTCAAATTAAAAAAAAAATGAAATGACTGTTCTTTTCTGTGTTTGGGAAGGAGATTTTTGTTTAACATTTGATATGATATAATATCACTAAATACAAAAATATCTTAAATTCTACTTACATGCATTTCTTTGATTTGTTGAAAACCAAAGAAACTATTAAGAAGACTAAAAATTTTAAAGTTTGCATAATAATTTTCATATATAATTTCCCTTTGATGGCCTTTTTTTTAAGAATTA
>NW_027268523.1:0-22321 GCF_963676685.1 Mytilus edulis | reverse complement strand
TGAAAATTGAGATAGGTAGCAAGTTTTTGAGTTCATTTCAATTTAACTGTGAAGTCATACTCTAATTATTATGATAAGCTTGGCATAGGTTTACATTGGAGGGTAGTCTCCATACCAATATCGTAAAGGGCAGTGGCTCTTTGCTAAAGAAACAAAACTTAAATCACTTGTTGGTTAGGAACATTTCAGTATAATTAAAGATCAACTTTAATCATAAGACTTTTTATGTGAAGAGTCCCTGAAATTCAATCTAAATTTCATAAAGAATTTGTGAAAAGAAATTGGCTGTTTAACAGTAGTAAGTACTACAGTAATTAGATATATTGAAAGTATGTTTAACTTTTGCAGACATTTTGATTCTGAGGCAAGTTTAGACCTACCTTCAGCTTTCCAGAGTCTACAGGATGTTAAAACAATGCAAATGGATGGAAAGGAAGTGGTTGTTATTGATGCTGAACTGTACTCACAAGTATTAGAGGAACTGGCAACATTAAAATATAAACTTAGTCAGCTGACAGACCTTATTCAGTTACAGTCCATCAGTGGAGACGATCAGTCAGAGGTAAGATATAAAAAAAACTAAAGATTGGCACAGGGTTAGAGATCAGATGACAGCATTAATCATTTGCCCTTGACCTCATTTTCATAGTTTAGTTGAAAACAAAGTTAAGATTTTTTTGTAATCTTAATTTCTGTCTTATTATGAGTAATAGGATAATTTATTTTACCTTGCAAGGTCAGCCAATTTTCATATGATCTAGACCTCATTTCAAGGATCAATAAACAAGGTTAAGTTTTTGTGGTCTTGTCCGGATCCAGATATCAGATACTATAAGCAACAGGTCTACAGTATTTTGTGTATAAAATGATTGTAAGGTGTATATGTCTGGCAGGTATCAGCTGACCTTGACCTCATTTCCATGTTCATTGGTCAATGTTAGGTTTTCATGGTTTTAGTTTGTTTCTTAGATACTACAAGGAATATGTTAACTATATTTAATACATAGCTAGCATGGTTCATCTGACCTTGTCATCATTTACAAAGTTCATTTCCAATTGACCAATGTTAAGTTTTCCTGGGTTTAAGTTCATTTATAAGAAGCAATAAGCAAAAGTCAACTGTATTTGATGTATGGAATGGTTGTAAGGTCACTAAGGTGTACATGTATGTCTTAAAAAAATGTAATTATTTTAAACCTTTATGTTCATGAACTTCATGTTTTTATGGAAGTAATAATATGTTAATGTAAATCTTTTTTGTCATTATAACTTACAATCTGTGCTGGTCTCAAAAGTTGCATGTGCACCAAATATAAAGTTTACTCATATTTCTTTTTAAATTGTGGGCATATTGTAGTTAATACACATCATCAATATAAAAAGAAGTGGTAGGAATGCAAATGAGACTTCTATCCATTTAAAGCAACAGAGGAAATGGTTACAAACAATTACAGGTCAATTTCACCATACTGTAGTTCCGATTTAGGTATAATAATAACTTTCCTTTAATTTCAGTTTAATGAGTCACTGAATTCACCAAGAGTAAGAACATCATTGAACTTTAGTAAATCCTGACGGTAAGATAACATAAATTGACAATGTCTTACTTCATACATAGGTTTTTGATTTTTATGCCCACCTACAATAGTAGAGGGGCATTATGTTTTCTGGTCTGTGAATCCGTAATTTCGTTCGTTTGTTCATCCGTCTGTCCGTTCGTCCAGCTTCAGGTTTAAGTTTTTGGTCAAGGTAGTTTTTGATGAAGTTGAAGTCCAATCAACTTGAAACACTGAACATAGAAAATGATAGTGCAAGTGGAGCATCCGTGTACTTGGGACACATTCTTGTTTTTATATATATATGATTATATACACTGTTATTTAATTCAAAGAAATTATTTATTTTAATTGGGTTTGTTTAATGATCAAACTTAAATGTCATGTAAAAGAGCCTTTAAGAGGGACGAAAGATACCAGAGGGACAGTAAATTTCTCAATACATGTATATTTCATCTAAACAAATCCTCCAGACACACCTGTTCATTCTAAAAAGTTTATCTTCCCAAAATTTTCTTCACTGAAACCTTTAAACCTTTCTGCTAATGATCATGTGGAAAACATGTTAAAAAAAAAAAAAGAAAAAAAGTTTCTCGTTTGACATACTGGTTGCTGAAATGTCACATCATAAGTTCCCTTCATTTAATGAGAAATGTATGTATCAAATCATTTGTTAACAAATTTTTACATTTTCATCAATAAGAATTGGTTCTCACTACTGTATCACATAAGATATAACGTTCCATTATTCTTCATAGTTGAATTGTAAAACTTTAAACAATTTAAAAGGCAGTCTTCACTTGTAAATTAAAAAAATATGATAAAAAGTGGGAAAATGACATATCATATTGTAATGAGTGATAAAACATCACAAAGTTTTGAGTCTCAAAATGATTAAAAATGTGCTAAGTAAGAGAGAAATGATGATAGTTGTTAAGCATGACTAAATCAAAAATATTAACATAATTGACGATGAAAAGAGTATAGCCTTTGAAGTGTAAATTTCATTTAATGTAAATTATGTAAAAGGAAACACTTTTCAAAGACCTTTCTTCTGCAGAAATTATTTTGTGGCATTTATTAATGCAAAACTTTTATCTTTCAGAAAATGTTCCAGAGTAAAATGAAATCATTCCAGGAGAGAATTGTTTCATAAAGATCACTGTACATAGACCATAATATTTAGACTCCTTCCAGATTACATATGTCTCATTGTATATACAGCATTGTATAATCTATTTTGTGTAATTTATTTGTAGTTAGAACAAGAGTGTGATACCGTTTGTATTTTATTCAAGTTCTTTTTATTTATATTGAGTAATTTTATACTCATGGAAGTTTCTTGTGATTTACAATGATCTCTTATGAGGGAAAAGATAGGATTGATTCCAGGGGAAAATATATTTTTTATCATAAAAAAAACAAAACATTCAGAGCTTTTATAAATGAAAACATTTGATCGATTTGTACTTCTTTACAACTACTTATGTTCACATGTTATCCATTCAGGCATTTGAAAAGATTATTTTTGTACTTAAATTTGTATCAGTTTTAATAATTGTGATACAATATACTCTGGAATAATCATTTATAATATCAATTCCTTTTTCTGAAATAGTACACAAACAGCATTGTTTACATTCAGCGCACATTTTAGGAAAACCTTGAGTACAATTTGTCAATTGATCATGTGGTAAGGGGAGAGTAGTATTCATAAAATGTTAGTTTATACAACAAAAGTTGTACTGAATCTCTGGTTTTAGCCTGGTATATTTTTTTAACAAATCATATATATTTACTGGTTTCCTTCTTATATCACATACCTATCTATGATCATTTTAAGCACAACTTGTCATTCTTATAGTGTACCATAGGGGGAAAAAGATGTAAATTTTGTAGTTTTATGAAATAATTTCATCATCACAAAGTATTTGTGTCATCAAATGCAAGCAGCTATTTAAAAATTTGTAAGTTTTTCTTCTTAAATTCAATTGTTTGCATATTTCTAAATGTTATTGCAATAGGGTACAGTATGGTCACTTTAAATTAAATCAGTGTTAGGTGGGACAGACTGTTCAAATTGGTGGGATAAGTTAGTCATGTTAGTCATAAAAATAAAAATAAAAAGCTTTTTTTCTTTACTTTAATTATAGGTTATTATTACTTCTGAATATCTTTTAAATTTCACATTAATGCTTTATCTTATATGTATATGATCTGTTTGAATTTCATTTAAGTAAATAGAACGGACAATCTGTTGTCCCTGTCTTAACAAAGCAAGTGATTCAAGAATATTAGTATCACACAATTATGACAAAAGGGTGGTTATGGAATGAAAATTCTGAACAGCTTACATGTATCAAAACTTGCTCCTACCATTAAGTTTCCATTGAAAGGGAACACAGTCTGTTTTACTTAGAATTGCTTCCCTTTGCCAAATGTAATTTAGAATGTAGCTAATGCATTAATTGAAGTATATCTGCAAGATCATGGCTATTACTAGATCAATGTAAACTTGACAAATAATGAAGGAATTAATTAGGTGTTAAGATTTTTGGTGCACATTTTGTATAACTACTGCAATTTAATTTTGTTGATTGTTGATCATTCTACCTCTTTTGTTTGTCTAGGTGCTTGTTTTTTGTTGCTTTAAGTTGACTTTTTTTGTGTTACATATACATAATTTTATCAAACCAAATATTTCCAACATAAAGCAGAAAGAGCATATTAATTACATTGTATGTATCTAATCTAGTGGTGATTCTTAAACAAATCTCAACCTTTCTATAAAATTTATATATTACAAGACTATTTAGGAAAAGTTTGAGTTGTTCTTGATATCTGGATTATTTTTTTAATGCTTCAATCCCATGAAAAGAAAAAAAAAATGTAGAGGTAGGCAAACATTTAAACATATTTTTATCTAGTTTGTGACAATATTGCTATGGCTGGACATATATTGTCATTGTCAACATTTAGGTTCATTATGGGGTCGATGTTTTTATCAACATCAATGACTGTATCTAAACAGTACCAGAATTTTACAAAACTAGGACAAAAATGAAAATTATAAAAAATACCTTTTATAACAGCAAAATTTAAGATGTTTTGATTTTAAACATAGTAGCTTCTTTTAATTTTGGTTGTCTTTTAAGAGAATGTGTAAATATTTTTAAAAATTTCATCATCACCTAATATTAAACGGCATCAATCAATATGTTCATAAAAGAATGGGACCATTATAATACACACAATAAATTTCTAATATTCATTGTGCAGTGCAGAAGTTTTTATAATTAAGTAATGATTTTCATAAAACATTTGATATACAAATGTATTGAAAATATACAGCTGCACAATATATAAACATTTTATTTGTTTACTTTTTATTCTGTTTTTAGACGGCATCTACAAATGTCATTTATCATAAGCAGTACATTTTAAATACAATTTTTTACCATTTTATTCTTTTACATTTTGAAACCACTATAAACAAATTAAGACTTTTTCCAACTTAGGAGAACATAAGGGTATTTGTTTTGGTTGTGTTTAGATTTTAAGCTATTCATAACTTAGTATTATTGTTGTCTGTTTATTTGCTCATTTATTTATTTTGAAAAATGCATACCATTATTACCGTAGTTCATTTGCCTAAATATCCCGGTATTTCATTTGTATACATAAATAAAATGAATGCAAATTTTGCAAGTTCTGAGAAATAAGAATGTGAGTGACTGCATATTTTGGCATGATGCATTGAAACTATTTTTGCTCTACTATAGAATGGGTTGCACAAGAATCATTTAACATTAAATGATGTTTAATTTTAGTATCCAATTTATTTGTTGATTTGTTTACGATATACAACTAAAATTAAAATATCATTTAACGTTTATTGACAGTTTTGTACCCCATTCCAGATCACTTGCTTTCTTATAACTTACAAATGACAAATTGTGCATTCATCTCTTATGTACAGAAAAAAATGAAGTAAAAAGGCATTTAGTAAATTTGATAAGAGAGAAATTATTAAATGCCATAGATAATGTATAATTTTTAAGTTTGGGGAATTTCACTACTGGGATTTTGTATTTTCTAACAATATTCTTTTACTGTTTATATTATGTTTTTAGTTATACTTGTATGTTCAATGTTTGTTGTCTTGATGTGCTTTCGTCCTGGTTTCGTGCTTACAAAATGTTTATGCATGGATAGATGTTGTAACCAATTAATTAAGAAAACGCTAAATCAAAATCAAACTGAAAACTTTAAAGAATTCCAGTTCCAGCATTACATAAAACATAACATTTGAATTATACTTCCTTGTTCAGAAATGTTTATTTCAATAAAATTCAAATGTGAACACAATGTGTAAAACATCAGCAATATGTAACTTATCTACATTTTGGGTCAAAGATTACATTAGTTGCAATCAAACCCTATTGTCACTGGCTAGATGGACATATTTTCAGGCCTTATCTCTTAAAGGTAGACTGCCAAACAACATATTTCAATGAGGTAAACATTCTTTAAAACATATCTATGCCCATGTCAAGCAATTTATGACTGATATAAACACAGATATTCAAGTATATTTGTCATCTAAACTACTTTACTGAAAATTACAGAATTTGTGCATGGTTTAAAGATTTATCTGTTCTAAAAAATAAATTCAACAACAATTTTGGAAAAAGTAAGAGAGCTATTAAAAAAATGTCCTTCCATTGCTTAAAACAATACAATGTTTACATTTTAAGTGAAAAAAATCTTTACTCTTTAATCCTTATTAGCTGTTTAATAACTATTTATTTTATTCTATAATTTATAAAAACACATATAGATGAAATATGATTTGGATTTATTTTTGGTTTAGTAAGTGATTTCCTTTCTATGATTTGTAATCTTCAACTTTTAGCCAGTCACAGCCTATTATTCAGAATTGCTAGTTTCATTAGGCATAAATCTCAACCTTCAGAGTTAAAGTCACCTTTTGACTGCCACAATCTTTTTAAGGAAAGTAGATTGTAACCTTAGAATAATTGAAATGATTTTAATATGTGTTCAGGCTACACAATACTGATGCATCAAGATCAAACATTGAATATATTTGTATAGATAGTGAAATTTTATTCACAAACCCCAATACAGTTATAGTAATGATTCGAAAGTGTCAGATCAATAGAAGTGTTTTCAGATATCAAAATCAAAGTACACTGTTTATCTTTTATGTTAGTGCTATTTTAAAGGATCTCAAAGACCAGCTTAAATAACTGTCTTCTTTCTTCAAGATGTTGCGAATAGACTTGAGAATATTTCTTATGATAATTTATAGAACCTAAGTCTTCCAAAGTTTACAGTTTGAATTTTCTTTTGTTAAGAAGTTTGTTTTAGCAAACAAGTCTGTATTGGGGGTTTGGCAAACTCTGAATCATATGATGAAACTTATTTTGACTACAAAATACCTTTCTCATGTGCTCCTCAGTATTATTCTTTCAAACAAGGGGAGAAGTGTTCTAACTAATCATTTAGAATCATATAACATAGATTGTATTGTCTTTCACACAGAATCATAAGTTTTTATCAAGAGTGTATTGTCATTCATCCATATTCACAGCATTTTAATCATGATTTTATTATTTCACTAGCAGATTCACATCATTTAAACATGATCATGATTTATTGTTTCACAGCAGAATCACATCATCTAAACATGATCATGATTATTGTTATTCATGCAGAATCACATTATATAATCATGATTTTATTGTGAACAAGGTGGACAGTGTAATGCTTCAGATGTCAAGTATTTTTAAGGAAATAAAAAGTTTTTGAATAATAATGGTCTTACTGTTGCTGTTTTAAATGCCTTTCAATATAACCCATATAGTGAGCTAAAATTGCCCTTGACTTGGAAAGTTCAAACCAGAATACATGCCGTCTTATTTAGGGCTAAACAATAACATAACAACAAATAGGATACGACAGCAATAAAGAAATTTGATGGGGTCAACATGTCCGTGAGTGCTCAACCCTCTCTTGACTTAAAATCGTTTGGAAATGGCATGACTCATTAGATTGGCAGGAAGATAAATGAACAAATGAATGAAAGACAAATACAAGAAAAATATTTTGTGACATCAAATGTATGTAGATTACAAACATGACAAAATCAGTAATCTTAATTTATAAGAAAGCATGAAAATATAGATGGTTAAAAGTTATGAGAATTTGTTTATCCTGAACTAAATTGCTATCTCAAAACTAGTAAATGTGTCACAATTTATACAAAAGGGTGTAAGTACACAGCCATATCTGGCAAAATGGTGATATTTTCAAAATCTTGTAAAAAAGGAGAGTTTCATGCTCTCTATATAAAAAGAACACCCTTGCATCAACTTTTAGATTGGTTTATAGGGTGACATGATGTCAGGCAAAATACTGTCCTATTCAAGCATTTTCAGTGTCAATAAAAATTAGTGTTTGTCATGCCAGTCAGTATATTTTGTAGGATCTATTTATTGAATTAATTGTTTTCAACCTGAATATGCATGAGATATTTTCCACTGGGTGTCAATCAATTTGACCATGACCTCATTTTCAAGGATAAGTGATAATGATCTGTTTTAGTGATACCTGGGTACCTGAATGATGAATTTGATCTTAATGATTTCAAACATAAAATTAAGTTTTTCCATTCTTGTTGTCGGGTTTCTCCTCAGAAATCTCAATGATGAGTTAGACTGGAAGTTCTTTTTAACGATGTTGGTATTTGATTTGTAAATTTAAGGCTTATATTGTGATGCCTAAAGCTCTTTGTTAGTAACGTGGATCCGATTTGGCACCACACATATAAGATATCAACAACTACGACTACGACAAAAAGATGTATGCAGAACTCGAACTTTATTGAAAGAACGATCAACCTAAAGCTAGTTTACAATCCCAAACCCAGTAATCGTTCCACTATTCAAAGAGGGACGAAAGATACCAGATGGGGAGTGAAAATCATAGATAGAAAATAAACTGACAACGCCATGGCTAAAAATAAAAAGACAAACAGACAGATAATAGTACAGAAGACACAACATAGAAAACTAAAGACTAAAACTCGAACTTTATTGAAAGAGCGATCAACCTAAGTTAGTTTACAATCCCAAAACCAGTAATCGTTTCACTATTCCTCAGGTGCTTCGGAAGAGTAAGCAGATCCTGTTCCGCCTGTGGCACTTGTCAGTAACCTTTCAACAGAAATGTCTTCAGTTTGAACTGATGTTTATTGTCCACCTCTGAAACGCCACAGTTGGTTTATTTTTCGACCATATCTAATGGTTTGGGTGGCTTCCCTTCTTTAGGTGTTTTATGATTCTCAGGTGAGCCAGGATCCTGTGTCCTCGACTCAATGGAATGTGAACTGTTATCCGTTTTTGTTTTAATCTTGCCTGCAAGTTATGCATCATTGAGAGTCTCTCTCTGTCGTCTTCGTTGACTTCATTTAGAATATCACCTGAGACTAGACTCGTGTTCCAGAATCAAGGAATAATACCTCCTTGCATTCTGAATTGGCATCTTATATTATTGAATCTTTGATTGCATTTTCGGTTATGTTGACGCTTGTATCCAAAGTCTGTATCGCGTGATCAAATGAACTAATAGTCTTACTCCCCTTGAATTATCAGATTCATCGTTGGTAGCTGCATCATTATCATCTGAAATTATGGCTGCTTATCGTTCGTATTCACAATCACACCTGAGTCTACAGCCTGTGCCATCAACAAGGTGACACATATGTATCAATCACACTCAGCCCGTCCAAGTCTGATATTTCATCTCCAAGAATTTCTTGTAGGCGAGTTTCCCTCTTCTGGGATATAAAGCACATCCACTTTAATAAGCCTTTTTCGCTAACGGGATACCCAAAGAGGTACTGATTCCAATAATATAGCTGGCTGAAGTCTATCTTGGTATAAAGCTATAAAACCAAGTTCAAACCATTATTTTCTACATAAGAAAAGTGAAATAACAAAATGACCATGATCTCTAAATCCTTGAAATACCTGAGTAAGGTGTCTTACTAGTATATAAATTTCAAGATCCGGACTGGCTATTATTTCATCGCCAAGGTAGATAAGACCCATTTTCCACAGAATACCTCGCAGGACTAGTTCTATTACCTATTAAAATGTTCCTGATGTTTCAACATAGCCCATACGACCTCGCAGAACTAATTATATTACCAATTGAAATGTTCCTGATGCTCAACATAGCATACCGTATGGGCTATGTTGAGCATCTGGAACATTTCAATTGGTAATAGAATTAGTTCTGCGAGGTCTTCAGTGGAAAGTGTATTTAAACAGCCCATAACGAGTTGTGAAAACTGTTTTTGCATCGATCCTTGTTTGCAACTTCTGTTTGATTATGCCCACTCTCAAGGTCCAGTTTGGAAAATACACTCGCTCCCGCTAATTAAGGTGTAAAATTATTCTCCAAAGAGGATATGCATCTTTGCTAGTTACTGCGTTGGTTTTCCTATAGTCAATGCACCTCCGTCCTTTTCCTCAAAAGAACAAATTGTGCTGACCATTTCATTTTGGAGTAGCTTATCAAAGTGCGCCTTTTATTCGCTTTGGACTCCTAGTGGAGTGCGTCTGAGGGGCTGACGACAAACATCTTCGTCATTCTTAGCAAAGATTTTTGTTTCTTCATTTCCATCAAACGTCTTGCAACCTCCTGTTTCTGGTGAGTTGTCTCCTGTTGAATTCATAATAGGTCCTTAATATTCTGGCAAATTTCTGTATAATCGGGCATTTCGAAGTTGTTGTTGTCGGTATCAAATCCCAACTGCCAATGTAAACTACTTCCGAAAAAAAAGGGGGGCGAAAGATACCATAGAGACATTTTAACTAAAAAATTACCGACAACACCGTGTATGGACAAAAAAAAGAGATAGACAAATAATAGTAAACAAGACACAACATAGAAAAACTAAAGCAACAAGAACCACACTTAAACCCATCTCTAGTTCGAATGGATAGGTTAGTTCAACATGGTCACCAATTTTTAATTATTTAGTGAGGGAACATCATATTTATAGCGGAAAGTAAAGTTAAATGATATTGATATCTTCTTTTCTTTCTTCCTAAGAAGTTTTTGTATAAATTCAGCCTCATAAGAGTAAAGAAACAAGACGGCAATAAAAGGGGCACAGTCGATTCCCATGGGATAGTTGATTGTTTGTTGAAAAACACGACCACCAAACGTAACAAATATGTTGTCAACCAAGAAATCAAGCATCTTGATAACGTCAGTTCCAGAGAATATTTGATTGAATCAGATTGATTTTTTTACAAAGAACTACTACGTCTTATCCCTCCCTTAGACAATATACTTGTACCAATATTGGTCATTCTTTTTTTTTATGAAACAAAGCATCATCAATTCTTTCAAATTTTCTTTTAGTTTGGAATGGGAAATATTTGCGTTTGCCATTCTTTTTTATCACATAGCAATACCAGCTCTTTTAATTTGTCTTCTAGTTTGGAATGGGGAATACTAGTATCTACGCTGGCCTTTTTTTTTTTTTTTTTTTATAAACAAAGAAATACCAACTCTTTCAATTTGTCTTTCAGTTTGGAATGGAGAATACAGCAATACTTAATTACTCTTTCAATTTGTCTTTTAGTTTGGAATAAGGAATAACGCAATACCAACTCTTTCATTTTGTCTTTATTTAGGATTAATGGAGAATAAAGCAATACCAACTCTTTCAATTTGTCTTTTAGTTTGGAATGAGGAATAAAGCAATACCAACTCTTTCATTTTGTCTTTATTTGGAATGGAGAATAAAGCAATATCAACTCTTTCAATTTGTCTTTTAGTTTGGAATGAGGAATAAAGCAATACCAACTCGTTCATTTTGTCTTTTCGTTTGGAATTGGGAATATCTACGTTGCCCTTCTTTTTTTATATATATGAAACAATTAAAGCAATACCAACTCTTTCAATTTGTCTTTCAGTTTTGAATAGGGATAGAGCTATACCAAACTCTTTCAGTTTGTCTTTTAGTTTAAAATAGGGGAATAAAGCAAGACTAGTACTAACTCTTCGAATTTGTCTTTTAGTACCACACTTAGATTTGCCAGATGAGTTCTAGATGACAGCATAATTTTCTGTTGTGTTGGATAGATAATTCTGAATGGAATGTTTTCTTTCATTTCCACTAAAACTGATCCAGTGTTGTAACCGTTTTGTAAGGATGTCGGGTCCCAAAACAGCAGCAAAAAGTCTCGGAGACTCCTTTGGACAGTCTACACTTCAAATCATATTGGTCTCTGTCATTGGCTTCAAAGTGTCCTTTGCAATCGTCACTTTAGATATATGGTGATGTTTGTTTTCGGTACCTTCCTGGTATCAGCTCATCTTTGATCAGCAGATCAACTTGTCTGACCATTATGATCATGATGATGCCACCCTCTTCTTTCAGTAAGTTCATTCCAAATTGGCAATTCATTGAAAAATATCATCTATTATATGGTAGAAGTACATACTTGCCTAATGATTTCTGTCAAAAGTGCGAGGTTTGGCTAAACTGAAAATCAGGTTCAACCCACCATTTTTTTTTATTAAAATGTCATGAACCAAGTCAGGAAAATTGCTATATATAGTTTGTTTATGTGTGGTTACATCCGCTTAATGTTGTGCTTCTGTTGTGTCGTATATCTCCTCTTGTATTTGATGTGTTTTCCCTTAGGGGACGACCATTTGATATTCTGGGGGGGGGGGGGGGGGGCAGGAGGATTTGTTTTTGATCGGTTATTTATTTTTGTAAACTAAGAGGACAAATTATTAATTTTCTGTACTATTGAAGCAAGATTTTTCATTTTCATTAAAGCAAGGGACTGATTATTCATTTTCACAACTATATTTTTGATATTCGAAAACATACAATTTTTAAATGATTTGTTTATAATAAATAAATACATATAGCATGTATAGTATAGTCAGGTCGTTATGTACCATTTAATTATATTAACCATCCCCCTCTGAAGAAATGAATCTTTTAAATTCCCAACTGCATATACATGTATTGCATACATACAGAGTATTAAAATTTTGTTATAACTAGGCACTTTTAAATGTATTGGGGAACATATTACGCCGAGCGGAACGAGGAAAAATTATTTTTTAAGGGTTTTGGAGCCACTGAAGGCCCAAGAAACTATAGAACAAATGATGCAATATCATGCTTTCTGGGTGTTCCGAAGACCATTTCATAATCTGAAAATGAAGTTTTGTTTTAATAATTTTTTGACAATATTTTGGTCTCAAAGCAAAATGTATAAATTCAGTGTAAGACTGAAGTTTCTAGGGACAACATCAAAAGACCAATGTGCATGATAAAGCAAAAATGGAATTCACATAGTTAAGTCTGTGGCTGCTGTTTTATTTTTTTTTAAACTCATGATCAAGTTCATAACAAAATTTCTAGATTACAAAATGAATGCAACACTAACAGAATACAAAAAGTACAAAAGGGCAACCAATGAACAAAAGACAAATAAATAAGAAGCATTGATCCCGAAAAATCAGGGCTATAAGTCTGAGGGAAAACAGAACTTTCTTCTCACAAGGCCGTGAACACAATTTGATATGGAGAAAAGCGTTTGGTTTTGAAATTTCCTACATATAGTTACGGCCCCTGTTAAATGATAAAAGTGAGGTAAGGTTTCCTGAGACAATATACCTCAAGTTAAATGAAACCAATTTTCAGACATTTCAAGTATGATTAAATAATATTTATACCGCTTTTGTTATTAAAAAATTTGTTAAGTGTTTCCCGATCTTTTTGGGGGAAAAAGATGAATTTATGAAGAATCTGGTGCCATCTACTTTCGATTAGACCTACTAAGTTATTTATTTTCAGTACATTGCAAGTCAGGTAATTTATTTTCAAACTACCACAGAACAAACCATTTATTTTTGTGATTATCAAGGCTGCGTTATTTATTTTCAAAATCCTCCTGCCCCCCCCCCCCCCCCCCCCCCACCCCCCCCCCCCAAGTCAAAGCTTTGCTACAAAATTCATATCAGCCCCCATTTCTTTCTGTTTTCAATAAGCAAGCTTGTTATACCGTTAGTATCACCCAAACCATAGACATACACATGTGTAAAAAAAGTCTCAAAAACATGGGTGCTCCTATTAGTTGGAGGTCTACGACGGCTAAGAGGAGAAAGGGGAAGCAGTAAAAAGTTAAGAACATAGTTCGTTAAAATATAAATATATTTAAACTAACCATCATTTTTTTCTTTTCGTATGGATAAAAAAATATCTGTAGATAGTTATACGGTGATTGAAATGTCCAAGGAATGACTTTGTTCTGAAAGATTTGGTTTTCATTCGATATCGCTTTCACTTCCGGTTTTTAAATTAGTCCGCATGTAAACAAAACAACTGTGCACGTCAGAACCGGGGAAAATCAATAATAATGAATGAAAATGTAGATTAACAACCCACACGTCATGTCATAACAGTAAAACATCAGTATGGAATATGCAAAATCTGTTTTTGGTGGTTGGAATCAGGACGGATATAGTAGTAAAGCCACTGAAGGTAAACGAAAATGGCAAAAAAAAAGGTTAAAAAATGCAGTAGTCTAGGCATAAGTCTATCACCTTTTCTACGGGTCTAACTCTCAATAACAGTTATAAAAAAATGCTCTTTATTATTGTGTAAAGAGTTGTAAATAAACCTAAGCATTCGTAATGATTAGGCCAAACGGAAAAGTGTGTTTAATACTGGGCCAGTTGCCTTTGAAGTCTCATTGGGGGTTCTGATCCCGATCCCGCTTACTGTTTTTTTTCTTCAGATTCATGTATCTAGCTTAGACTCCAATGAGACCCACTTTCCTGTCACATGATGAAAAAAAACCAAGGGAGGTAGTTTTTTTTTTAAATTTTACACAAGTCTATTGGAGCAACACTGTGACTTTAACAGTGTTTATTCAAAATTGGTCAAAAAACATTAGGGTAGGGATAAAATAAGGGAAGGTACGGGTACAGTTTACACACATATTTTTTGGTTTGGCCTTAAACACAAGTAAAACATGCATGAAAGAAAACTCTGATGTGTGTTATGACTTGTGGAGTAAAATATATTTAGCATTACTTACTTAGCTATATTAATAATTATAATAGCTCAGAAATTGCATTTATTTATAGCTGTACCAACAATAATGTTAACATGATTTTTTTACAGTTGAAACCTTGTCAGAAGATGAAGATGATATTGCACAACAATCTGGACATATTGGCATGTCACCAAGTCACACCACTAGTCCCCAGGGATTTGTACCGACGCCTGGAGGACCTTTTTCAGCACTCACACCATCCATGTGGCCAGAAGATATACTTACAAAACTAAGTAATCAGGTATAATAACACCCTTAAGGATTTATATAAACACACATCAGGTAGATTTTACATATACTGTTATAGCTATAAGATTTCTACCATCCATGCACATACACATGGAATCCATATTGTATATAATACCCAGTATCACACCTACTTCCTTTTTCTTACATTGCAGTTTATATTTGAAAGCGGTCTTGGGTTAAAAAAAATAAAACATTGTTAGTTTGTTTAACATTTATTATGTTCATGGAATGTTATAACACTTGAACAGAAGAAGAAATAACATCTATAGAAAATTTTAATTTATTCTTGCAGCCAGAAGACCCAAATGGAGAATTGGACTATAGATATGACGAGTTTGGGTTTAAAGTAGAGGAAGAAGGTACAAATGTAGAAACAAATAGTGTTACAGTTATACATGAAGTTATAAAATTGAGAATGGAAATGGGGAATGTGTCAAAGAGCCAACAACCAGACCATACAACAGACAACAGCAGAAGGTCACCAACAGGTCTTCAATGCAGCGAGAATTCCCGCACCCAGAGGCGTCCTTTAGCTGGCCCCTAAACAAATAGATATACTAGTTCAGTGATAATGAACGCCATACTAAACTCCAAATTGTACACAAGAAACTAAATTAAAAATAATACAAGACTAACAAAGGCTAAAGGCTCCTGACTTGGGACAGGCGCAAAAAATGTGGCGGGGTTAAACATGTTTATGAGATCTCAACCCTTCTCCTATACCAGGGCTCACGCTACCAGGCGACTTGGGCAAAGAAGTCGCCTTCCCGACCGTCACTTCGCTTTCCCCGACACCCAAAAGCGAAAACAAGTCGCCCTGTCCATGACGATACTCGCTGTCAGTCGCTTCCGTCATCGGACATTTTCAATTTTTACCAAGTTGATGAAACATCAATTTTTTATTGATAATAACAGAAATTTAGACATAAACGATTCATTATCTTTAGAAAAGAGGTTGAAGCATTGTCTTCCCAGTGTGTAGCAGGTTATTTGATAAAAAATACAACTTTTTATCACTTCACGCATTTCTGCAAGTTCTGGTGCTTGTTACTCGAAAACGTACATCACCTAAATTTCGGCGGCAAAATAAGTTTGTTACTTCATTTAAATGTGATAAAAGTTGCCTCCAGTAAATGTTTATTCATTTATTGCATTAAAAACGTCATGTTCCTTTCCAAATAACTTGTTCAAACAGCGTTTATTTTTGTAAATTTTCGTCCGCCATTGACCGATTTCTAAACTACGGATCTGAACCGGACCAGCTATGACCGAAATCCGTACTTTTACAATAATTACTACGGATGTACGGATGGAACAGCTGACAGAAGAATATTGATCCCAAAGGAAAAAATTACGCATTCCACACGTATTAAGAGACTTTTGGTTGCATCTAATTAATTGGTGTATATAATTCCCTATATTTTTTATGGATTGTTTCGAACTATTGATTAAAGTTGCTTAACTCTGAGACTATTATACTAATATCAATGTATTATGGCCCAGCTTAATAACTTTTATATTTTTTTATGAGAAACACTGAATTTCATACACAAGATAATTTTAAATCAAATTGTAATTGATATATTATAATTTCTTTACATTTTAAAATTTTTTTTTTTTTTTTTAGTGCTAGATATTTACTTGGTAGTTTCTCACAAGAACCTTAGTAAAACTTAAACAACTTTTAATTTCAAATGTTACTTTAATTGTAATTTTTTTACTCAGATATGAATTGAACAATATAAAAAGAACATTATTTACATATTGCCCTTTAATTGTAAAATCCAAACATTGTAGCGCACCGCGCGAATGAGCACTTCTATTTCAAATCTCACCACTTCTCCCTATCAGTTTCAAAAAGAGAAGTCACTTCTCCCTATAATTCTGAAGTAGTGTGAGCCCTGTATACCTCTAGCCAATGTAGAAAGGTAAATGCATAACAATATGCACATTAAAATTCAGTTCAGGAGAAGTCCGAGTCAGTTGTCAGTAGATGAAACCAAAGAAATTAAAAAAATGACAATAATACATAAATAACAACAGACTACTAGCAGTTTAACTGACATGCCAAATTCCAGACTTGAATTAAAATGATTGGAAGATTATGTGTTTCATCATATGAATATCAGGCACAATCCTTCCCGCTAGGGGTTTAGTATCATACCATCATAACATACATTGTATATGAGAGGAACATAACCCGTTGTATAATTTGATTTTAATACACAGAAAAAAATAATGTTTGCTTAAACATTTATTGAAATGTATCATAAAAAGAACCAACAACAACAAAAAATGGCATTTTAAAATAAACTTTGCAGTTTTATTACAAGTATTAGAGTAGGCTTGGTGCTTAGATGGAAAATCTGTGAATTACCATGATCACGGTGATTAGTTGTTTCCATTTGGTAAAAACATTATCTGTCAATAATTGTTTACTTTTGAAAATCGGCACCTTCAGCACCATTGGCTATTTTCTGGTGTTTATTTTTTCATAATGGAGTACACCATTGATCCTTAGATATCTGAGGATTTAATTGTTTAGACTTTATCTTTGGTATTTTTTTTATTAAGAACAAAGATCTGTATAAAATACAGTAAATCAGATGGTGTGTATTATGTACCTTTGAACATTTTTCAGATGGACCAGAAGAAAATTCCAGTAATTATTGAGTACTCCATTTGTTGAGGACCCACAACACAGATTGAAATGGACAGCTTACTTAGAATTTACACATAATAATGAAGTTGGAGACCTGACATGGGACAAGGTATTATTCTATTGCCCTCAGTGAATTCCTTTCCAAATTAATTTTTTTTAAGTACTAGGCTAGTTTCTTAAAACATTTTTCTGATCATGCTTTTGTATTCATGATAACTTTAAAACAAACGCACAAGCTTGATATAATTCTAAATTTCATGGTTGTATTTTGTATGTCATAAGAATATGAAAAAAGAATTTAAGATTTCTTTTTAAATTTTTTATGGTTTTAAAGGCTTTGATGTTGTGCACATTTTTAGTATGAAGCACTTCTGGGCGTCATACAAAATTCTCTTTAATAGTAAGTGTTGATTGTTTAAACACAGGTTGAATCAAGGTTACCAAGATCAGATAAGCTGAAGAGCATGGTTAGGTTGGGTATTCCCCACTCATTACGACCACAGATTTGGATGAGACTTTCTGGAGCCCAGGAGAAGAAAGAAAAATCAGATCTTTCATATAAAGATATTGTCAAAGCTAGTTCTAATGACCATTTGATGACATCAAAACAAATTGAAAAGGTAATGAAATAGATCAAACATACATGTTATCTTTATTTACTGCAAGGATGCTTAAATACTTTATTGTTTGTTATTATTATGTATTTCCTAGCTATTGAAGAGTAAGTGCTGAAAAAGAAATGAGAAGTTTTATTGCCAATGAGACAAGTGCACTAACAAAATCTTTATATATGAGCTGCATCGGATAATAATCAATGCATCTGTTAACTCATTTTGGTTTGAGAAAAAATCTTTTGCAAAGTCTCTGTTTGAAAATTGAGTTGCTATAAGAACCCTACAACAAACTAAAATTTATCTTTAATATCATACTTGAATGTTCCAAAATCAATCAAAGTCTTACACATGCAGGACTCACGCTACCAGGCGACTAGGGCCAAGAAGTCGCTTTCCCCACCGTCACTTCACTTTCCCCGACCCCCAAAAGCGAAAACAAGTTGCCCAGTTATTTACGATACTCGCTTTTGTCATCGGACATCTTCAATTTTCACCAAGTTGATGAAACATCAATTTTTTATTGATAATTAATTAAATTCAGACATAAATGATTAATTTTTCTTAAGAAAAGAGGTTGAAGCATTGTCTTTACAGTGTGTAGCAGGTTATTTAATAAAATAGAAAACTTTTTTAACTTCATGAACTTCTGTAGCTTCTGTTGCTTGTTTACTCTAAAATGTACATCAACCTAACTTTTGGCAGCAAAATAAGTTTGTTACTTCATTTAAATGTGACAAAAGTTGTCTCCATAAATGTTTAATCCATTTATTGCATTAAAAAGGTCATGTTCCTTTCCAAATAGCTTGTCAAACATCGTTTATTTTTGTTAGTTTTCTTGCATTCATCAGCCATTGACCGTTTCTAACTATGGATTGAATCCGGACCAGCTATGACCGAAATCCCGTATTTTTACAATAATAACTTCGGAGGCATAGGATAGAATAGCTGACAGAAGAATAATGATCTCAAAAGGCAAAATTATGCATTCCACACGCATTAACAGATTTTTGGTTACATCTAACTGATTAGTGTATATAATTCCATATAATTTATATGGATTGTTTCAAAATATTGATTTAACTCTGAGACTATTAAACTAATTCAATTTATTATGGCCCAGCTTAACTTTGTATGTATCCTTTGATGAGAAACACTGAATTTCATACATAAGATAGTTTTTATTTAAATTGTAATTTATACATCATAACTTCTTTACCTTTTGACATAAAAAAAAATAATCTTTTTAGTGCTAGATATTTAGTTGGTAGTTTCTCACAAGAACCTAAACTTAAACAAGTTTGAAATTGAACTGTTACTTTAATTGTATACCCAGATATGAATTGAACAATATAAAAAGAACATTTACATCTCGCCCTTGATACTATAGTAAAATCCAAGCATTGTATCCCAGCGCGCGAAAGAGCACTTCTCTTTCAAATCTCACCACTTCTCCTTATCAGTTTCAGAAAGAGAAGTCACTTCTCCCTATGATTCTGAAGTAGTGTGAGCCCTGCACATCCACATGTATACACTTGCATTAGGTCGATTTCTATCTGGCGCAGCTTATATTTTGCCATATTGGGAAAATACCAAGCAACATCAGATCATCAATGGTTGCGTTTAGTTATTCAATATTTTTGTCATTTAGGAATAATGAAATTGATGGTAAATCTTAAGCTTGATAACATCTGCTTAATGAATGATAAATGTTATTTTTGATTTTCAGGACTTGTTAAGAACAATGCCCAGTAATGCGTGTTTCTGTAACATACATGGTACAGGCATACCTAGGTTAAGAAGAGTATTGCGGGGTCTGGCATGGTTATATCCAGACATTGGATACTGTCAAGGGACGGGAGTGGTAAGTTGCTACACCTCTGTTCTAAAGGAGGGGATTTACTGTGTTTTTTCTCTCTTTCCCGGTCTGAACTTGTATCAGTCACAATTTACTCATCAACTTTAAGTAAGGGTTCTTGATATGTGTCGCCATGCTTTATCTAGTTTTGCCTTACAATCTGATACATTTTCACTTCTTCTAGTGTTTTACTTTCTATTTGCAATAAAACATTTAGAATATGTAAAGTAAGCAAGCAATAGCTAGCAGTACACCTTTTTGATGCTAGCATAGATATATTTAGACATTGGATACTTTTGAGAAACTGGAGTATTTTGTTGACTGAAATTATACTGTATCTAGTTGTTAAGAACAGTATCATTGTCCTCTTTTTCCCTTGTATGGGATACATATAATAGGTAGGGGGCAACATAAACTATTTGTAATGTATAAAGCTTAAAATTTCAGAAGTTAAAAGACCTATATGCTTCACACCCTGTTTGTAGATACCTTATGTAACAAAGTTTCTGTCTGTTTTAAGTACATTGTCCTTGACCTCTATTCATGGTTCAGTGACTGTTTGAAAAATCCTTTTCTTTCTTTTAGAAAGAACCAAAATCTAGAAATATAACTCTACATTTATCAATATGATTTGTTTTGTAGATTGCTGCTCTCTGTTATTGTTTATGGAAGAAGAGGATGCTTTTTGGATGATGTGTTCAATCATAGAAGATTTGTTACCTGCATCATATTATTCACATACCTTGATAGGTATACAGGTATGTATATAAAATTGCATTATTGATATATGGATAAGCATCTGTTTATCTGAGAATTGGCAATCCATGGAAAGTCAATTTGTTAGTCAATGTCATTCATCATGAAATAGCAAATCTTTATGACAAACTTATGGAATTGAATTTGAGTACAATGTAAATATGCATTTAAATGGGGTCTTATAGCACCCGATATGATGGCATGCCCCCGAAGATTGCATTCTTCTTCACAAATCTAAAACCATAAATTTCATTTTCATTCTTATAAGAAGTGTGGCCAATTATGAGAAGTTTGGTATGATTTATAAGATGATATTGTATTCTAGGTTTGTGATTTCCTTTTACTGCCTGAGAGTTTGTGCTCACTCTAAAGCTGACTATTAATTGCTAACGATACTTTATTTTCAGGCTGATCAGAAAGTTTTGAGGCAGATACTTATAAACTACTTACCCGATTTAGACTTAGTCCTCAAAGAACATGACATTGGTAAATATAATCATCAACTGAAAGGGTTTGACAAGACTCCATGCTAATTTGAAATATTTTTGAGACAGCTGATTATGGTAGATCTATACATCGTCGTGCAGAAATTATCCGACCATTTCTTCATTTCCTTAAATATTTAATCTTCCCTTTATTTTTGACTCCATTTCGAGTTATTTTCCTGCTTCAGTAATTATGTATTGTCTATTATTTATGCAATTGTAATTTTGATTACAAGAGTTCAAGTACTGAATGTTCATTGTGCATGTGTCAGATTAAGCTATAGTCAATCCATGATAAATCATTGAGACCTAACATAACTATTTAACATATATAAGAGGTGTCAACAGTTATTGTATATTTTTCAAGTGAAAATTTTGTATGTTTAATGTTCAAAACTGGATACAACTTTAAAGTAAACTTATTTGAATATATGACAGTATTTCAAAAGTAAAAACACGATTCTTCCTAATTTTCTTTTTATGCCCCACCTACGATAGTAGAGGGGCATTATGTTTTCTGGTCTGTGCGTCCGTTCGTCCGTCCGTCTGTCCGTTCGTTCGTCCGTCCGTCTGTCCCGCTTCAGGTTAAAGTTTTTGGTCAAGGTAGTTTTTGATGAAGTTTAAGTCCAATCGACTTCAAACTTAGTACACATGTCCCCTATGATATGATCTTTCTAATTTTAATGCCAAATTAGAGTTTTTACCCCAATTTCACGGTCCACTGAACATGGAAATGATAGTGCGAGTGGGGCATTCGTGTACTGAGGACACATTCTTGTACTTTGTATTTCAACATCCATGTATTTAGGGTTTTATTATTTCTCATTTTTATTAAGCACTTCAAAATTTAACCAAGTTTGACTTATATGAGTTAAAAATTGATTGAACAAATGAGGAATTATACCAGGACTTACTAAATACCTTGACTAAGCCATGTTTTTGACACAACCAACTTCC
>NW_027268522.1:25000-30000 GCF_963676685.1 Mytilus edulis | reverse complement strand
AGGTACGCGGTCGGCCTGCTAGCGGGCTACCACGGGTAAAGGTACGCGGTCGGCCTGCTAGCGGGCTACCACGGGTAAAGGGACGTGGTCGGCCTGCTAGCGGGCTACCACGGGTAAAGGTACGTGGACGGCCTGCTAGCGGGCTACCACGGGTAAAGGTAAGCGGGCGGCCTGCTAGCGGACTACCAAGGGGCTCGACGGCGGGGAAGGTACGCGGTCGGCCTGCTAGCGGGCTACCACGGGGAAAGGTACGTGGACGGTCTGCCAGCGGGCTACCACGGGGAAAGGTACGTGGACGGCCTGCTAGCGGGCTACCACGGGTAAAAGGTAAGCTGGCGGCCTGCTAGCGGACTACCGCGGGTCTCGACGGCGGGGAAGGTACGCCGTCGGCCTGCTAGCGGGCTACCACGGGTAAAGGGACGTGGACGGCCTGCTAGCGGGCTACCGCGGGTCTCGACGGCTGGGAAGGTACGCGGTCGGCCTGCTAGCGGGCTACCACGGGTAAAGGGACGTGGACGGCCTGCTAGCGGGCTACCGCGGGTCTCGACGGCTGGGAAGGTACGCCGTCGGCCTGCTAGCGGGCTACCACGGGTAAAGGGACGTGGACGGCCTGCTAGCGGGCTACCGCGGGTCTCGACGGCGGGGAAGGTACGCCGTCGGCCTGCTAGCGGGCTACCACGGGTAAAGGGACGTGGACGGCCTGCTAGCGGGCTACCGCGGGTCTCGACGGCTGGGAAGGTACGTGGTCGGCCTGCTAGCGGGCTACCACGGGTAAAGGGACGTGGACGGCCTGCTAGCGGGCTACCGCGGGTCTCGACGGCTGGGAAGGTACGTGGTCGGCCTGCTAGCGGGCTACCACGGGTAAAGGGACGCGGTCGGCCTGCTAGCGGGCTACCACGGGTAAAGGGACGCGGTCGGCCTGCTAGAAGGGCTACCACGGGTAAAGGGACGTGGTCGGCCTGCTAGCGGGCTACCGCGGCTCTCGACGGCGGGGAAGGTACACGGTCGGCCTGCTAGCGGGCTACCGCGGATAAAAGGTACGTGGACGGCCTGCTAGCGGGCTACCACGGGTAAAAGTAAGCGGACGGCCTGCTAGCGGGCTGCCGCGGGTCTCGACGGCGGGGAAGGTACGCGGTCGGCCTGCTAGCGGGCTACCGCGGGTAAAGGTACTCGGACGGCCTGCTAGCGGGCTACCACGGGTCTCGACGGCGGGGAAGGTACGCGGTCGACCCGCTAGCGGGCTACCGCGGGTAAAGGTACTCGGACGGCCTGCTAGCGGGCTACCACGGGTCTCGACGGCGGGGAAGGTACGCGGTCGACCCGCTAGCGGGCTACCGCGGGTAAAGGTACTCGGACGGCCTGCTAGCGGGCTACCACGGGTCTCGACGGCGGGGAAGGTACGCGGTCGACCCGCTAGCGGGCTACCGCGGGTAAAGGTACTCGGACGGCCTGCTAGCGGGCTACCACGGGTCTCGACGGCGGGGAAGGTACGCGGTCGACCCGCTAGCGGGCTACCGCGGGTAAAGGTACTCGGACGGCCTGCTAGCGGGCTACCACGGGTCTCGACGGCGGGGAAGGTACGCGGTCGACCCGCTAGCGGGCTACCGCGGGTAAAGGTACTCGGACGGCCTGCTAGCGGGCTACCACGGGTCTCGACGGCGGGGAAGGTACGCGGTCGACCCGCTAGCGGGCTACCGCGGGTAAAGGTACTCGGACGGCCTGCTAGCGGGCTACCACGGGTCTCGACGGCGGGGAAGGTACGCGGTCGACCCGCTAGCGGGCTACCGCGGGTAAAGGTACTCGGACGGCCTGCTAGCGGGCTACCACGGGTCTCGACGGCGGGGAAGGTACGTGGTCGACCTGCTAGCGGGCTACCACGGGTAAAAGGTACGTGGTCGGCCTGCTAGCGGGCTACCACGGGTAAAAGGTACGTGGTCGGCCTGCTAGCGGGCTACCACGGGGAAAGGTACGTGGCTGGCCGACCACGTACCTTTACCCGCGGTCGAGACCCGCGGTAGCCCGCTAGCAGGCTTACCAAGTGGCCACAGAGAGGTATTGTGCCCATTATAAGGGCCACCGTGCCGTTTTCAGCTCCAGAGACAAGCCCTACAGCTTGTCTCTGGGACCTTATATGGTCCGCGTTGGAGCATATATGGTCCGGGCTGGACCATATATGAACCAAACCTCTCTCTGACGCTAAGGTTAGGGTTAGGGTTAGGGTTAGGGTTAGGGTTAGGGTTAGGGTTAGGGTTAGGGTTAGGGTTAGGGTTAGGGTTAGGGTTAGGGCTAAGGTTAGGGTTAGGGTTAGGGTTAGGGTTAGGGTTAGGGTTAGGGTTAGGGTTAGGGTTAGGGTTAGGGTTAGGGTTAGGGTTAGGGTTAGGGTTAGGGTTAGGGTTAGGGTTAGGGTTAGGGCTAGGGCTAGGGCTAGGGCTAAGGCTAAGGCTAAGGCTAAGGCTAAGGCTAGGGTTAGGGTTAGGGTTAGGGTTAGGGTTAGGGTTAGGGTTAGGGTTAGGGTTAGGGCTAGGGCTAGGCTTAGCACCCACTGTAACCCTAGCTTATGTCCTGACAACCCTAGTTCAAACCTTCGCGAAGGTGTCGAACGCAAGCACACGGCCGATCAAGAGGGTGTACGATGCCTGCCTTCGTTACCTGAAATTTTATCGTATCATGGAGAGACCTGCTGTAATATTCTTACGTGCGGCTTCCCGATGACAAAAAAATTGTTGAGACATACTTTTTGACTGGGGTATAGTTGGCCGAGACACTTACGTTCGGCTTCCCGATGAAAAAATTCCCCAGGGTCAACATTTTTTACCGACGATAAAGTGGGCCGAGAGACCCGCGGTAGTCCGCCCGCATCTAACGTGCGACACCTCGATGAAAATTTCACCCTCGTAAAAAATTTTTACCGAGGGTATAGTTTGCCGGCCTCGATGGTCGAGAGACCCGCGGTAGCCCGTCCGCGTCTAACGTGCGACACCTCGATGAAAATTTCACCCTCGTAAAAATTTTTTACCGAGGGTATAGTTTGCCGGCCTCGATGGTCGAGAGACCCGCGTTAGCCCGTCCGCGTCTAACGTGCGACACCTCGATGAAAATTTCACCCTCGTAAAATTTTTTTACCGAGGGTATAGTTTGCCGGCCTCGATGGTCGAGAGACCCGCGGTAGCCCGTCCGCGTCTAACGTGCGACACCTCGATGAAAATTTCACCCTCGTAAAAAATTTTTACCGAGGGTATAGTTTGCCGGCCTCGATGGTCGAGAGACCCGCGGTAGCCCGTCCGCGTCTAACGTGCGACACCTCGATGAAAATTTCACCCTCGTAAAAATTTTTTACCGAGGGTATAGTTTGCCGGCCTCGATGGTCGAGAGACCCGCGGTAGCCCGTCCGCGTCTAACGTGCGACACCTCGATGAAAATTTCACCCTCGTAAAAAATTTTTACCGAGGGTATAGTTTGCCGGCCTCGATGGTCGAGAGACCCGCGGTAGCCCGTCCGCGTCTAACGTGCGACACCTCGATGAAAATTTCACCCTCGTAAAATTTTTTTACCGAGGGTATAGTTTGCCGGCCTCGATGGTCGAGAGACCCGCGGTAGCCCGTCCGCGTCTAACGTGCGACACCTCGATGAAAATTTCACCCTCGTAAAAATTTTTTACCGAGGGTATAGTTTGCCGGCCTCGATGGTCGAGAGACCCGCGGTAGCCCGTCCGCGTCTAACGTGCGACACCTCGATGAAAATTTCACCCTCGTAAAAAATTTTTACCGAGGGTATAGTTTGCCGGCCTCGATGGTCGAGAGACCCGCGGTAGCCCGTCCGCGTCTAACGTGCGACACCTCGATGAAAATTTCACCCTCGTAAAAATTTTTTACCGAGGGTATAGTTTGCCGGCCTCGATGGTCGAGAGACCCGCGGTAGCCCGTCCGCGTCTAACGTGCGACACCTCGATGAAAATTTCACCCTCGTAAAATTTTTTTACCGAGGGTATAGTTTGCCGGCCTCGATGGTCGAGAGACCCGCGGTAGCCCGTCCGCGTCTAACGTGCGACACCTCGATGAAAATTTCACCCTCGTAAAAATTTTTTACCGAGGGTATAGTTTGCCGGCCTCGATGGTCGAGAGACCCGCGGTAGCCCGTCCGCGTCTAACGTGCGACACCTCGATGAAAATTTCACCCTCGTAAAAAATTTTTACCGAGGGTATAGTTTGCCGGCCTCGATGGTCGAGAGACCCGCGGTAGCCCGTCCGCGTCTAACGTGCGACACCTCGATGAAAATTTCACCCTCGTAAAAATTTTTTACCGAGGGTATAGTTTGCCGGCCTCGATGGTCGAGAGACCCGCGGTAGCCCGTCCGCGTCTAACGTGCGACACCTCGATGAAAATTTCACCCTCGTAAAATTTTTTTACCGAGGGTATAGTTTGCCGGCCTCGATGGTCGAGAGACCCGCGGTAGCCCGTCCGCGTCTAACGTGCGACACCTCGATGAAAATTTCACCCTCGTAAAATTTTTTTACCGAGGGTATAGTTTGCCGGCCTCGATGGTCGAGAGACCCGCGGTAGCCCGTCCGCGTCTAACGTGCGACACCTCGATGAAAATTTCACCCTCGTAAAAAATTTTTACCGAGGGTATAGTTTGCCGGCCTCGATGGTCGAGAGACCCGCGGTAGCCCGTCCGCGTCTAACGTGCGACACCTCGATGAAAATTTCACCCTCGTAAAAATTTTTTACCGAGGGTATAGTTTGCCGGCCTCGATGGTCGAGAGACCCGCGGTAGCCCGTCCGCGTCTAACGTGCGACACCTCGATGAAAATTTCACCCTCGTAAAATTTTTTTACCGAGGGTATAGTTTGCCGGCCTCGATGGTCGAGAGACCCGCGGTAGCCCGTCCGCGTCTAACGTGCGACACCTCGATGAAAATTTCACCCTCGTAAAAAATTTTTACCGAGGGTATAGTTTGCCGGCCTCGATGGTCGAGAGACCCGCGGTAGCCCGTCCGCGTC
>NW_027268522.1:12500-15000 GCF_963676685.1 Mytilus edulis | reverse complement strand
GCTACCACGGGTAAAGGGACGTGGTCGGCCTGCTAGCGGGCTACCGCGGCTCTCGACGGCGGGGAAGGTACACGGTCGGCCTGCTAGCGGGCTACCGCGGATAAAAGGTACGTGGACGGCCTGCTAGCGGGCTACCACGGGTAAAAGTAAGCGGACGGCCTGCTAGCGGGCTGCCGCGGGTCTCGACGGCGGGGAAGGTACGCGGTCGGCCTGCTAGCGGGCTACCGCGGGTAAAGGTACTCGGACGGCCTGCTAGCGGGCTACCACGGGTCTCGACGGCGGGGAAGGTACGCGGTCGACCCGCTAGCGGGCTACCGCGGGTAAAGGTACTCGGACGGCCTGCTAGCGGGCTACCACGGGTCTCGACGGCGGGGAAGGTACGCGGTCGACCCGCTAGCGGGCTACCGCGGGTAAAGGTACTCGGACGGCCTGCTAGCGGGCTACCACGGGTCTCGACGGCGGGGAAGGTACGCGGTCGACCCGCTAGCGGGCTACCGCGGGTAAAGGTACTCGGACGGCCTGCTAGCGGGCTACCACGGGTCTCGACGGCGGGGAAGGTACGCGGTCGACCCGCTAGCGGGCTACCGCGGGTAAAGGTACTCGGACGGCCTGCTAGCGGGCTACCACGGGTCTCGACGGCGGGGAAGGTACGCGGTCGACCCGCTAGCGGGCTACCGCGGGTAAAGGTACTCGGACGGCCTGCTAGCGGGCTACCACGGGTCTCGACGGCGGGGAAGGTACGCGGTCGACCCGCTAGCGGGCTACCGCGGGTAAAGGTACTCGGACGGCCTGCTAGCGGGCTACCACGGGTCTCGACGGCGGGGAAGGTACGCGGTCGACCCGCTAGCGGGCTACCGCGGGTAAAGGTACTCGGACGGCCTGCTAGCGGGCTACCACGGGTCTCGACGGCGGGGAAGGTACGTGGTCGACCTGCTAGCGGGCTACCACGGGTAAAAGGTACGTGGTCGGCCTGCTAGCGGGCTACCACGGGTAAAAGGTACGTGGTCGGCCTGCTAGCGGGCTACCACGGGGAAAGGTACGTGGCTGGCCGACCACGTACCTTTACCCGCGGTCGAGACCCGCGGTAGCCCGCTAGCAGGCTTACCAAGTGGCCACAGAGAGGTATTGTGCCCATTATAAGGGCCACCGTGCCGTTTTCAGCTCCAGAGACAAGCCCTACAGCTTGTCTCTGGGACCTTATATGGTCCGCGTTGGAGCATATATGGTCCGGGCTGGACCATATATGAACCAAACCTCTCTCTGACGCTAAGGTTAGGGTTAGGGTTAGGGTTAGGGTTAGGGTTAGGGTTAGGGTTAGGGTTAGGGTTAGGGTTAGGGTTAGGGTTAGGGTTAGGGTTAGGGCTAAGGTTAGGGTTAGGGTTAGGGTTAGGGTTAGGGTTAGGGTTAGGGTTAGGGTTAGGGTTAGGGTTAGGGTTAGGGTTAGGGTTAGGGTTAGGGTTAGGGTTAGGGTTAGGGTTAGGGTTAGGGTTAGGGCTAGGGCTAGGGCTAGGGCTAAGGCTAAGGCTAAGGCTAAGGCTAAGGCTAGGGTTAGGGTTAGGGTTAGGGTTAGGGTTAGGGTTAGGGTTAGGGTTAGGGTTAGGGTTAGGGCTAGGGCTAGGCTTAGCACCCACTGTAACCCTAGCTTATGTCCTGACAACCCTAGTTCAAACCTTCGCGAAGGTGTCGAACGCAAGCACACGGCCGATCAAGAGGGTGTACGATGCCTGCCTTCGTTACCTGAAATTTTATCGTATCATGGAGAGACCTGCTGTAATATTCTTACGTGCGGCTTCCCGATGACAAAAAAATTGTTGAGACATACTTTTTGACTGGGGTATAGTTGGCCGAGACACTTACGTTCGGCTTCCCGATGAAAAAATTCCCCAGGGTCAACATTTTTTACCGACGATAAAGTGGGCCGAGAGACCCGCGGTAGTCCGCCCGCATCTAACGTGCGACACCTCGATGAAAATTTCACCCTCGTAAAAAATTTTTACCGAGGGTATAGTTTGCCGGCCTCGATGGTCGAGAGACCCGCGGTAGCCCGTCCGCGTCTAACGTGCGACACCTCGATGAAAATTTCACCCTCGTAAAAATTTTTTACCGAGGGTATAGTTTGCCGGCCTCGATGGTCGAGAGACCCGCGTTAGCCCGTCCGCGTCTAACGTGCGACACCTCGATGAAAATTTCACCCTCGTAAAATTTTTTTACCGAGGGTATAGTTTGCCGGCCTCGATGGTCGAGAGACCCGCGGTAGCCCGTCCGCGTCTAACGTGCGACACCTCGATGAAAATTTCACCCTCGTAAAAAATTTTTACCGAGGGTATAGTTTGCCGGCCTCGATGGTCGAGAGACCCGCGGTAGCCCGTCCGCGTCTAACGTGCGACACCTCGATGAAAATTTCACCCTCGTAAAAATTTTTTACCGAGGGTATAGTTTGCCGGCCTCGATGGTCGAGAGACCCGCGGTAGCCCGTCCGCGTCTAACGTGCGACACCTCG
>NW_027268522.1:0-2500 GCF_963676685.1 Mytilus edulis | reverse complement strand
GGCGGGGAAGGTACGCGGTCGGCCTGCTAGCGGGCTACCACGGGGAAAGGTACGTGGACGGTCTGCCAGCGGGCTACCACGGGGAAAGGTACGTGGACGGCCTGCTAGCGGGCTACCACGGGTAAAAGGTAAGCTGGCGGCCTGCTAGCGGGACTACCGCGGGTCTCGACGGCGGGGAAGGTACGCCGTCGGCCTGCTAGCGGGCTACCACGGGTAAAGGGACGTGGACGGCCTGCTAGCGGGCTACCGCGGGTCTCGACGGCTGGGAAGGTACGCGGTCGGCCTGCTAGCGGGCTACCACGGGTAAAGGGACGTGGACGGCCTGCTAGCGGGCTACCGCGGGTCTCGACGGCTGGGAAGGTACGCCGTCGGCCTGCTAGCGGGCTACCACGGGTAAAGGGACGTGGACGGCCTGCTAGCGGGCTACCGCGGGTCTCGACGGCGGGGAAGGTACGCCGTCGGCCTGCTAGCGGGCTACCACGGGTAAAGGGACGTGGACGGCCTGCTAGCGGGCTACCGCGGGTCTCGACGGCTGGGAAGGTACGTGGTCGGCCTGCTAGCGGGCTACCACGGGTAAAGGGACGTGGACGGCCTGCTAGCGGGCTACCGCGGGTCTCGACGGCTGGGAAGGTACGTGGTCGGCCTGCTAGCGGGCTACCACGGGTAAAGGGACGCGGTCGGCCTGCTAGCGGGCTACCACGGGTAAAGGGACGCGGTCGGCCTGCTAGAAGGGCTACCACGGGTAAAGGGACGTGGTCGGCCTGCTAGCGGGCTACCGCGGCTCTCGACGGCGGGGAAGGTACACGGTCGGCCTGCTAGCGGGCTACCGCGGATAAAAGGTACGTGGACGGCCTGCTAGCGGGCTACCACGGGTAAAAGTAAGCGGACGGCCTGCTAGCGGGCTGCCGCGGGTCTCGACGGCGGGGAAGGTACGCGGTCGGCCTGCTAGCGGGCTACCGCGGGTAAAGGTACTCGGACGGCCTGCTAGCGGGCTACCACGGGTCTCGACGGCGGGGAAGGTACGCGGTCGACCCGCTAGCGGGCTACCGCGGGTAAAGGTACTCGGACGGCCTGCTAGCGGGCTACCACGGGTCTCGACGGCGGGGGAAGGTACGCGGTCGACCCGCTAGCGGGCTACCGCGGGTAAAGGTACTCGGACGGCCTGCTAGCGGGCTACCACGGGTCTCGACGGCGGGGAAGGTACGCGGTCGACCCGCTAGCGGGCTACCGCGGGGTAAAGGTACTCGGACGGCCTGCTAGCGGGCTACCACGGGTCTCGACGGCGGGGAAGGTACGCGGTCGACCCGCTAGCGGGCTACCGCGGGTAAAGGTACTCGGACGGCCTGCTAGCGGGCTACCACGGGTCTCGACGGCGGGGAAGGTACGCGGTCGACCCGCTAGCGGGCTACCGCGGGTAAAGGTACTCGGACGGCCTGCTAGCGGGCTACCACGGGTCTCGACGGCGGGGAAGGTACGCGGTCGACCCGCTAGCGGGCTACCGCGGGTAAAGGTACTCGGACGGCCTGCTAGCGGGCTACCACGGGTCTCGACGGCGGGGAAGGTACGCGGTCGACCCGCTAGCGGGCTACCGCGGGTAAAGGTACTCGGACGGCCTGCTAGCGGGCTACCACGGGTCTCGACGGCGGGGAAGGTACGTGGTCGACCTGCTAGCGGGCTACCACGGGTAAAAGGTACGTGGTCGGCCTGCTAGCGGGCTACCACGGGTAAAAGGTACGTGGTCGGCCTGCTAGCGGGCTACCACGGGGAAAGGTACGTGGCTGGCCGACCACGTACCTTTACCCGCGGTCGAGACCCGCGGTAGCCCCCCGCTAGCAGGCTTACCAAGTGGCCACAGAGAGGTATTGTGCCCATTATAAGGGCCACCGTGCCGTTTTCAGCTCCAGAGACAAGCCCTACAGCTTGTCTCTGGGACCTTATATGGTCCGCGTTGGAGCATATATGGTCCGGGCTGGACCATATATGAACCAAACCTCTCTCTGACGCTAAGGTTAGGGTTAGGGTTAGGGTTAGGGTTAGGGTTAGGGTTAGGGTTAGGGTTAGGGTTAGGGTTAGGGTTAGGGTTAGGGGTTAGGGTTAGGGCTAAGGTTAGGGTTAGGGTTAGGGTTAGGGTTAGGGTTAGGGTTAGGGTTAGGGTTAGGGTTAGGGTTAGGGTTAGGGTTAGGGTTAGGGTTAGGGTTAGGGGTTAGGGTTAGGGTTAGGGTTAGGGCTAGGGCTAGGGCTAGGGCTAGGGCTAAGGCTAAGGCTAAGGCTAAGGCTAGTAGGTTAGGGTTAGGGTTAGGGTTAGGGTTAGGGTTAGGGTTAGGGTTAGGGTTAGGGTTAGGGTTAGGGGCTAGGGCTAGGGCTTAGCACCCACTGTAACCCTAGCTTATGTCCTGACAACCCTAGTTCAAACCTTCGCGAAGGTGTCGAACGCAAGCACACGGCCGATCAAGAGGGTGTACGATGCCTGCCTTCGTTACCTGAAATTTTATCGTATCAT
>NW_027268521.1:0-26722 GCF_963676685.1 Mytilus edulis | reverse complement strand
GAAAAAATACCCATTAAAATCCTAAAAAAGATTTTATCTTCCGAAATCACAAAATGCATTTAATTTTTATATATTAAGTGGATGCCAGGCCTTAAAATTTTTCGAACTACATAAGTTAGTCTGTACTCAGAGTAGTTTTTTAGTTGTATTGATAGCCATATTTGTTTATTTGTTTGATTTCTGGGCTGGTAATATATGTACCCTCAGTGGCGAAACATTCACCTGCAGTATCAGGTTTTAATAAAAACTCATAGAAGATACCTTTTCTATAATTAAGCATTGAAGTCATAAAACTTTCGATTCAGTTTTTTGTATTCATGCTTCAAAATAAACTAATGAAAGAGGGACGAAAGATACCAAAGGGACAGTCAAACTCATAAATCGAAAACAAACTGACAACGCCATGGCTAAAAATGAAAAAAACAAACAGACAAACAATAGTACACATGACACAACATAGAAAACTAAAGAATGCTGGATTTCATGTTTCAAGCATGATTTTTGTGCTCCGAGCACTGAGCAAAGTTTTATGACTTCAACCGCAGATGCTCGTTTGAACAACAGACAAACATTGGAATCTAGAAAGTAGCTTTCCAATGAGATCATAAGCGTCGCCAGATAAGGTATAACATCTTATTATGTATGCATCACACATCACATCAAATATATTTTTATAGTAAATATATGGTTAAATTAAGTATTGAAAAAAAATCTATGATTATATTATGGAATACTTTTTTTTTGAATTTTGGGTGTTTTGAGGAAGTTGATCACTACATACACAGGCTCACCATAAGTGCATTGGGTAATCAGACTTAATAAAAGTTCCAATACCGAACAATTTAAATGTAATCGATATGTTTAAATACGTTGCAAATTATCTGCAAAATTTTAAAAACTACTATTAAATATTCACTTAAATTAATCAATTGCGATACCTTTTATGTTCGAAAATATAGTGTTTTTCTCTGTGTTCTTCTATAAATATATACTTTTCTCCTTTGAAGTATATCATATTTCTTTAATGATTCAAATGCACAATCTTAATTAGAGTTCTGCGATTAGAACATCGGTAGACTATTGTATCCTTAAGATGCTGAAAGATCTCAAATAACACTATTTAATTTCTAAATTGCGATGCAGTAATTAATGATTAAATTGCTTGCTACTATTATACGTATGAGATCATAATTTTATTTATTTATTAATCTTTTAATTGAATTCTACAAACAAAGTAATACTATTTTACTACATAATAAGGTTAACAGATCCATAAAGATTTTTTTATAAACAACAATACTGAAAACAAACTAAAAATACAAAAAAGAAATATATATTAAATCTACATTTGAAAATACAAAGGATATCACACATACAAAGGATATCTAACATATAAATATCTATTTTACTATATACAGATGGTCCGTAAAACAACTTATTTCTTAGCACATACACAAAAACAAAGGCATAAAAACACAAGTCCTCCAATCGAACCGCCACTGACGCACCGATGGTTATACTTGCATTCCTAAAACGATAAAAAAAAATATCAAAATAAACAAAAAACATATATAAGCTCATGAAATTTTCACGTAGGAGTTCATTCTGTAATGTTTTTTTCGAATATGCATTCCAAATGTTTACTAACACTTGCAATTGTATTGTTTGTACATTTTACTTTCATTTTTGAAATGATAACGTCACCATACAGATCCCGATATATGTCATTGCTTAGATTGTGCCTCGAATTTAAGAATTGATTTTGGATTGAATGTCATCTATTGGGTAAACGTTATTACTATTTTTCCTAAAAACCGTATGAAAATTCAGTATTATGCAATGTCAGATGAACTTCACATAAAAACAACAGAAGATTTAATAATTGAAAAAAAACACATAAAATTATCATCAGTTGTCAAATTATAAATATGCATTTACCCGCCTCCTCCATCGTCATAGTAGTAGTACAAACAGTACTCTGAGCCAAGGGGACCTGCACAGTACCCCATTACAGTATGTCGTGTAATATGTACTATAATAAGTGTTATACTTATAACACGTATCACTTGCTGCACATATACCTAAAATAAAATAATAAACATGTTAAAGTAAAGCGTAATGTCATTCGGTTTGAATTTTATCAAAGTTGTATTGGTAATAGTTCCAAAATATTTTGTTTTCAATGTCACTTGACACTGAGTATTGAGTTGTTTAAATGCGTCGTTCAATTTAAGAATAGCTAAAAAGTTTCTAACTTGAGCTGTTTGACTTTCAGCCAAAAGTGTTTTGGCTTTTTTCCAACAACAGATGAGAATGAGCTCAAGTTACATCATGTATATATAATTGCGTTTTCATTATTTTGACCACATAATTGACACCACCCACGCATGTGCATAACGTTCCTATAAGGCAATTAACAACCAATCGTTGATAAGTCACGTGACATATCAACGATTGCTTGTGGTAAGTCTATTATCCAATGTGTCGTTTTCCAAACTTGAAGGTGTGGTCCCTGTAGATCACCAAACTTGTTTGGTGATTAAAAATAACTTCACAAACAATTAAAAACTGTAGACTTCAAAATCAAAATATCAAAACAAATGAAAAGAAACAAAAAAAATTACAAATGACACATGTACAGATGTTCAATTTATAAAAAAAAATCCCAGCATAGCTACTTAACATTTATACATAGCTATTACAAATAGTTTTCATATATTACTACCACTGGATCGATACCTCTGATGGTGGACAGATAATACCGAAAAGGTATCACCAGCCAAAAAAACGCGAATTTATTGTTATAACAATTTGCTGTTACAAAATTTTGTAAATTATTTAGAAATAAGGAATATATCTCCCTAATACCAACATTGATTCCCTGTTCGAATTTGGTTTATGAGTTTTTCTTTTCTTTTTTTTTTTAAATATTCTGCGGATTTTCGACTATCGTAGTTTTGACCACTCAAGATACATATTTGTCTAAATGTGCATCTGATGTATAAAAAATTGGTATCATTAATGTTAATTCTTAAGAATTTAGGTCTTTAGTTCTTCTTTTAATTTAATAGTTAGATATTCTTTTTGATCGTCTACTTTTCGTTTAGTTTTAAAAAATGTTTCAAAAAACAAAGAAGTAGTTATACATAATTGATTCCCTCATAAAAGTTTTGCATACCTTGCTTAAATTATTAGTTGATCTGTTGCAATTCAACATAAAAAATAAAAATTGTTTAGATTTTAATGTGTTTGTTTGTTTTTCAAATGATAAAAATTGAAAAGTATTTTCCATTACCATTCCCATGTCCAAAACTTACCCAACAAGAGAAGACATATGAAACTACTGCTGAATTTCATGTTTCCAATGATTTCTCTGGGCCATTTCACCTTTATATAGTGTTTAAAGCAAACCAATGGTTACCAACAATCAGCCAATTAAATGTAATGAACTTTGAACCATTCTTTCAAGGAACTTTAAATGTTTTCAACGAATTTTAAACGTTTTAAATGATTATGGCACCTGTCAATTATGTATTGATATCAAAACTGGACACTATATCTAAATATTTCAATCTGTTTGGTTATGTTTGTAGATGCGCATTCGAAATATATGATATACAACGCCCTCAATTTCGTACCCTTAATAAAAATGGTGTGATAGCTGACAAAGTATGTTGTAAATAAAAGCAACAGTAGTATACCGCTGTTCATAAGCCATAAATTGATTGAGAGAAAAAGGAAACCATGGGAAGTATATCAACTATAAGAGGAAATAACAGAACAGAGAAGTGCAACAAAAACAAATAAAAATCAACATGCGTAGAAACGGACAATTAGATAACAACTGCCATATTCCTGACTTAGTACAGGACATTTTAAGAAAAATTGTGGGCTTTAACCTGTACTTGTGGCTAGCAAAGCCTTCGTGGTTTTTGGCAATTCAAATATACCGCTTAAATGGCAACATTACATGACGGGAGCAGAGTACAAATAAATGCAAAAACACCAAAGAGAAATACATAAATGAATATTATAATAGTACATTCTTTCAACATGTTAATCACAGAATAACAACGAATAACTAAGGTAATATAGGACAGTACACAAAAACAGTTTTATAGAATTACGAAGTGTGTGTCTGTAACACTAAACGGATCAAAGCGACAAACAGTAACGTCAGAGGTAAAATTCTAAAAATTAGATACAAGATTAGATTTCTAGTGTGTTATTTTTATTAACAATTACATAGAATATTAGTATAGAATTGGTTAGTAATAGTGCAACTAACTATGTCGGCCTTTCTTTTATCTATTATATAAAATATCTACATTGTTTTTTGTATATTCTAGTCATGAGCATATGTTTCGTTCACATACCCACGATCATTATCTGCCATTACCACTATGCATCAAACTGAATTCAAAGGACTAGATGCAATTTGTACATATCAAAATATGCACATCAAATAATATTGTCATGATAAAAAAAAATTAACCTACGTTACCTTTGTTTTTAATTTACAACACATAATAAATATGTAAAAAGATGGTTATTCTTATTTTACTTCGTAGCATGTTGCTCTTCACTATCGTGTAATTTGGTTTGATTTTGATTATTTGAAATCCTTGTCTACCTTTAATAAAAAAAAATCATTAATCGTCAGTATTGAACAATTAAATATACTTCTGATCAATCTAAGTCGTATATTTTTTGTTGACAGATATGCCACAAAAATTTTTGTGATGCGAAGATAAAAACATAACTACATATTTTGTACTGGATTTCCAAAGACGATTAAAAAATAATATTTATTGAATTTATCTAAATGTTCCTTTAATGTTTTAATTCAGTTTTGTGATTATATAATATTGTGGGGCTTGCAATATATAGTAATATATTGACAAGTATACTAGTAATTTATAATGTTAAGAATTGTGTCTTAAATTGAGGCATAAATAATGTATAATGAAAAAATTAAAATTTCAAAATCCAAGAAATTTCAGGGATGATATTTTATTCTTTTGATGTCAAGTCTTGCCATCACGTTTTTGCACAAACGTCTAAAGCTAATAATTATGATTATCAATAGGGATAAACAAGTGGCTTAAAGTTTTATCAATGAAAGAAGCTCCAAATATGAGGTCATTATATAATTTTATTTTAAACTTTTAACTGAAAATAAATTAAAAATTTTCAGATGGAATTGCTACAATTTATTGTACCAACAAAAAAGCTTCTATCACAATGGAAAATAACTAACAATAATATGTGTAATTTTTGTAACCTAGAAGAAGACTATAATCATTATTTTTTTAAGTGTTCTTATTTGACAAGATTTTGGCAACAAATAGATGACCTCCTTATAAGATGTAATATAGATTTTGTGATAAAACTACAACACCTAATATTTGGGTACAAAATCACAGACAACAAGTATTTCTCCATCAATTTTTTAATTACAATACTTAGTTTTTTCGTATATATAAGACATACTATGTATCTGAACAGAAAACAAAAAATATAGATGTCTACAGAATTTTTGTGAATGAATTTAATAAGAGAGTAGACACAAATAGAGATAAGATAATAAGTCCAATGTTATTAAAAATTAAAAATAACATAACATATGAATAATTTTATAGTAATGTTATTTTACAGTAACTGTATCTATATAGCTAATAAAATGTATAAATGTATATCTAATCAGCTGATTATTCCCTGGGTAGTCAGTGGAGTGTAACAGGGTACATCAAGAGAAGCTTGGAATCTTGATAGTTTTTGTAACAAGCAATATTTGATGAATAAAATTATTATGTTGTTAAAAAAAAAAATAATTATGATTATGGAAAATTATAAAGCGCCCTATATAAAAATAAAATAAAACTACTCTAATGCGCTGAACATACGACATGGTAATTAAAAGCTGATTTGCAGAAGTTTATGCCATGTGCAATTTCATTTCTGATGGGACTAATTGGCAGCTCTTTTTTTGTATTTTTCATAAATACATAAAGTGAAAATGCTTCCTTTTGAGATAAGTTGATTTATATATATATATATATATAATTATGTTTATACCTATTAATGTGTTTACTGATCTCAGGAGTTATTTGTTGTTAAACGTCAGGTTTTTATTTATTAGAGTTATTTTCTTGCTATCAATATTTAAAATTTTCAAGATATAGATCTTGTTAGAATTATCTGATTAAGAAACTGCGATATATAGTAAAAAATATTTTAACTCTTAAATTATTTCTATAGTTTGCTAAATCGATCTAATAACTTCTTCAAGGCAAATATTTTGACATGTGACATAAACTCCAAGTAAACAACTAGTTGGGTGATTATTGAAAACAAAAATGGTTAACATCATACAGAAAGGCAGGTCCTAATAAACATACATGTAGCTAAAATATTGAGACACAAATAAAGTGTTTGGTGCTGTATTTTGATATTACTGTCGTATTAGACTTGTTATCTCAATAAATTAATCAATGTAATTACATGTTTGTACTTAAATAAAATTCAAAATTTGTCGTTTGATACAGTGCTTTTTGTCCGCAATTTGCTTTTTGTCCTCTTTTGCTTTTTGTCCGATAATTTTGCTTTTGTCCGACACTTTTGCTCTTTGTCCGTTGCTTTTTGTCCGTTTCGCTTTTTGTCCGATAATTTTGCTTTTTGTCCAACACTTTTGCTTTTTGTCTGTTGCCTTTTTTCCGTTTTGCTATTTTAGCACACCTGGCTCAGAGGACTAACTGAGATTTACTCATCACTAGGTATCCTTCGTCGACGACAATTTTACAAAAATATTCTCCTCTGAAACTACTGGCACAATCATCCTTAAGGTATCTAGCTTCGAAAAAATATCCGATGACCCCGCCCAATAATCAAGATGACCAACATGTCTAAAAATAGAACTTTGGGTAAAAAGTAGATTTTGGCTAATATCTCTGAAACCAAAGCATTCAGAGCAAATCTGACAAAGAATAAAACTGTTCATCAAGTTAATATCTATCTGCTGATTTTTTTTCGACACATCGGATAACAATTTTTAGGGTCGCTGCCCCTTTATTGGTAATTTTATATAAAAAAAAAAATTAGCAGATTTTGGTTTTTATTTGAATGAAGTTTTATTTTTAAGTCGTCATAACGACTAAGCTTACTTTTTTTTTATTATAATACTTTTTTTTAATTCATTGATATTTTCCACTTGTATCACATATTAATTTCTTAAATTCAACCGTCTGGGGAATCGAGGCCTGTTTCAGATTTGATTTTATTTCTCTTTCTTTTTCGGGACTGGGGATACAGTCATCTATCTTTGGTAGGTACATGCATATTCCGATGAAATTACGTTCCAAACACTCATTAATGCTGCATATGCAGTCGTACTATGACGGAAGATGCTGATGTAATTGTACAAAAAATAAACGTAAAAATGTAAAGAAATATCAATTTCATTTAGGATATGATTAAAATAAACTAAACAATAATGAAAAAATAAATGTTCCCAATGTATAAAGATAAGATAAAGATATTTTATTTCCTAATCAAAGGGCTCATAACAAGCATGTAATCACATAAAGTAAAAATAAAAAGCCTTTCTCTCCCACTCGCATACACTCACAAATGCAACTATCGTTCTGATTAAGGATGATTGATTTAACAGTACAACATATAAATGAGAAAATAAAATACAGATACAAATACAAATACAGATACAAATGTATTTCTATTATTTTATGAGGAGAGTCAGTTGCCTACATTGTATATATGGATAGGCAAACATCAGAACAAAAAGTATAGATGCAAATATCGTCATATGGTATTCAAATTCTGTACGCAGATGAAATACGCTCAAACGTATTTTACAAAAGGTGGTTAATCATTTTAAACGTCAGGTCTAAATGATCATACATGTATCTAAAATATTGAGACTCGCAGGGGTTTAGTTCTGGATTTTGATATTACTGTCGTATCAAACTAATAATGTCAATAAATTATTGAATGTAATTACTTAAATAAATTTCCACATTACGTTCCAAACATTCATTAATGCTGCATATGCAGTCGTACTATGACGGGAGATGCTGATGTAATTTGTACAATAATAATAAACGTAGAAAAGTAAAGAAATATCAATTGCCTTTAGGATATGATTAAAATATACTAAACAATAATGAAATAATAAATGTTCCAAATGTATAGGCAAACATCAGAACTATGAAAAACATTGTGCAAATATCTTCAAATTCTGTACGCAGATAAAGTACGCTTAAAACGTATTTTACAAAAGGTTTGTTAATCTTTTCAAAAGTCAGGTCTAAATAACAATACACATATCTAAAATATTGAGACTCAGATTAGGGGATTTTGATATTACTGTCGTATCAGACTAATGATCCCAATAATTACTTAAATAAAATTCCGTTCCAAAATTTCGTTCCAAACACTCATTTTTGCTGCGTGTGCAACCGTGCTATGATGGAAGATGATGATTTAGTTTGTACCAAAAAATACATATAGATTAATGAATAAAATTTATTTTTCACATTAGATATAGGATAAAAATACACTTTAAGATACTGAAATAATACATTTTCCCGATGCATAGGCAATCAGAATTATGAAAATATATAATTGCAAATGACCTCATATTGTATGTAAAAACTGTTGGCAGATAAAGTATGGTAAAAAAAAATAGTTTTATTTTATCCAATTAGATATATAGGTCTTGTTACTAAAAAATGTAAACACTAGTATTTTATATCAACTAAAACACATAAAAAAAATAAAATTTAACTGATGTGTGTCGCAAATTCGACGATTTTATAAATGACCAGATATTGATTTGCACGGTCATCGAATCTTTTTTAAAAGTCAAATACATTTCCTATGATTCAAATAACTAAAACCGTGTAAATTCGTTGATTAAAACATGTTTCCATCAAAGGGAGTGTTTTGATAAACTTTTAGATGCATATTAAAAAAACATATACAAACAAATTTTAAAATGTATACAATCAAATTTAAAAATTATAATATAATTTTTTAATTTGTTTGTACAAGTTTTTTTTTAAATTAAACCGTAAAAAAATATCTATTGTTTTAAAAGTATGAATTGAAATAGACTTGGAGAATAAGTCTTCGCTAACATCGATATATACACAAAAGCTCTCAAGTAAACTCATCATAGATACCAGGATCAAAATTTAATATATACTTTTGTTGATAGTTTGACAGTTTGGTAGATAGGCATTCTGTCAGTTATGAAGTTTATCATTAAATGCAAAGAATTTTAAGCTTTCAATAAAATACACGACACGTAATTAAAACATATGAATATTGATATCTGAAATACTTATGTCTTGTGAGCATCTAGACCATTTCAGGTGGTAGACTAAAAGAACATTCTTTTATTTTCGAATTTTAGGGACCGAAAAGTTGCCGCAGCGTGAAATCAGTTTAAGTTTTGCACACCAATACAGATCGATGATCTATGGTAATACAAGAGGGGTCAAACAGTAGAATTTTGCCTTTTCTTACAAGCACTTTGTTGATCATCATAATTTGACCATTTTAGCCATGGCGTTGTCAGTTTATTTTCGATTTATGAGTTTGACTGTCCCTCTGGTATCTTTCGTCCCTCTTGAAATCTTTATTTTAAAATTGCATAGTATTGCCCCCATTAGTACCAGGGACATAAGTACAATAGAAAAAGACAGACTTCGGGCATTATTGGGTTTTACCATGCCAATTAATCATTAGGTTTTATGATTTTGAAATCCACTTATGTTCCAAAAAATCATACCTTATTCGTAGAGATGTGAAATCATGACTTTTGACATAGATTTCAAATCCATTTATTATTAATTAGCAGTATGACTTCTATATAGAATTGAATCTATTGTAAATGAACAATAATAAATACCATACAGAATTTCAGGTTAAGGAGTAATTCGTGTATTTAAAATATTGAGACACACATTTAGGGTTTGATTCTTGGTGTTGATATAACTGTCGTATCAGACTAATAAATTTCAAACTTTTTTCGTTCAAAACACTTCTTCGTGCTACGTATGCAGTCGTGATATGACCGCAAATGATTTAGTTTGTACAAAAAATACTCGTAGATTAAAACAGAAATATATTTTTCGCTTAAAGTTAGAAAAAAAAACCCTGAAGAAGATTGAAATGATAAATTTTGCCGATGTAAAGGCAATCCGAATTATGAAAACAATAATTGCAAATGAACTTTTGTATGTAGAAACTGTTCGCAGAAAGAGTACATTAAAAACGAAATAAATTTGGTTTTATTTCATTCATAAAGATGTTAGTCTTGTTATTAATTAATGTAAATCTTATACTTGATACAAACGAAAACACTTAAAAACAAATAAAATTTAACTATAAGTGTGCCACATATTTCACTGTGTTTTTAAATGACCAGATACTTATTTTTCTAGTTCATCGATTCTGTTTGATAATTCATTTAAATAACTACACCGTGTAATTTCATTGAATTCATACATATTTCCAATTAAGGAAGCCTATGTTTAAACTTTTTGATAAACGTTGCGTTGCGTTTTTGAATACATATGGGGATTTTCAATTCATTACTTTTTACAGATAGATGATAGAACATCGGTTGAAAAATATATATGTTGATAGAAAAAAATAAAATGTTATTTCGTTACTGTTTTCAATTGAAAAAGAAAAAACGGAATATGAAATATGGAATTTCAGTCAATTGTAATAAGTTAAACGCATAAAATATAAATGAAACTTTAAAATCTGTGGTCCTTCGTTATTTACATATTAAATCAAATATTTTTGTCTGTAACTGCCAAAGACAATTTTTGTTTTTACTTTATAGAAAAGTGGTACATAACCTTACCTTTAAATGCGTCGGAAATCCACCATACTATTTATCATTATACGTGCATTTTCCTTCGAGTTCAGTGTTTTTGTGACTTAACCTTTTTGTATATGCTAACAGTCCTTTTTGAAATGAAACTCTTATATTCCCTTTACTTGTAACAGATTTCATTAAAAAAAACAAAAGTAATGCAGCTAGAATTGTACCAATATAATAAGAATGCATTCACTCAACCGTGTACCATTAATGTGAAGTACTAAGAATCGCGTAGTCATTCTATGTTAAAGGAAGTAATTGCAGATAATAGGTTTATTCTGACCGGTCCAATTGGTTATTTTCTACGTATTACTTTTTCGACACGTATTTTTGTTTATTCTGTTCTATGAAAAAAACTTTATAATACATAATGCATTGTACGACTATTTCACTTTTCGCTTTTCATTTGCAATACCTGATAGCGGGAAAAATTGTTAAAATGTTCAATGTTTTAATCCTTATAGTTACACTCAGACATATTTAGTATTATATGTTTTTATGATACCTTAAAGTAACAAGAAATAACATCATTTCTGGTTTTGACTGATGTTTAGTTTTGAGATTCGTGAAAAAGGGCGTGCTATTTCATCAGATTTGAGAAATATTAGTATAGCGATTGTTGAAGTTCGTATTTATGACGATAGTTTTGTGAAAATGCATAATGACAGAAAAATTATCTTTATATTTAATATGGATGATATACAATTTCCTTTACTGCAGATTTATATCATCGTATACTTTTTATGAGAGAAAGAGTTTTATTAGTTTGATATCTGTACTTTATTACTAGCAGAACTCTTTTAATAATATCTTAGACTCGCAGAATTCAAATAGAAAAGCTTATAGTACTCCCAGATCTGGACTATATGTCTTTTGTGTTTTTTGTACGTTGTGTTTCATTCTTTGTATCGATCTCGTGAACTGCGACCTTCACAACTAATTCGCGACCTTCACAACTTATTCGTATACGGTAGTTGTTCTTATGTTGTGTCTTTGTTATAAGTTAGGGAGGGTTGAGTTCCCGTGTGCATGTTATTCCCCGAATAATTATATATATGCTTGTCCCAAGTCGGAACCCTGTACTTGGGGCTTGTAAAAAGTTGTAAATAACGAAAAGATAATTAAAATTTAAAATACTTAACTTATAAGGCTAAATAACCACATTTTCACACAGACACAGCATGTCCAGCGTTTCGGTATTGTGTGTACAGATCGAAGAGGGACGTAATGGGGATACCTTCATGACGAATAACGGTAAAACAAATCTTGCCAATTGACGGCTGTTTTTGTGCATGACGATAAAATGTACACTTTCATTAAACGATAAATAAATTGACTAATTTTGATTATCTAATCGCGTTATTTTTTTTACAAAAATAAGTTATTTTAACAATTTTAACAAATGACGGTAAATGTCTGTTTGGTGCCAGACGGTAAAGAGCATAGCCATTCATACCCTCGTCGAAGTGTGTGTCTTAATTTCGTATTATTCTCCCACAGTCATAAAACTTAGCAGGAATGTTGCTTTTTGTATAGTTGACATAGTCATTGGCATGTAAAGGAGCTTTATTGTATATGTATGTTCATAAGGCGGACTTGGTTAATCAAATGCACTCTTCTGTCGTGTTTTGTTTTATGGGTTTTCACATCTAACAACGCATTGATAGTACATCTGACTCGGGTGATATTTACATTATTTGCGAATTGATCTGTTCATGTCTTTCCTTAAAACTTGTAATGTGTTTCTATTTTAACGTTTCCTTTTCGCAAGTTTATACACAATTTTAACTCTGAGGGCAATGCTAATGGCTTGAATGTATATAATTGTTGCCTTGTCCGTTGAATATGCTTGGGGTTTTGATATCAATGTCGAATCAGACTACAAAAAGATAATTTACGTTATATGTTGTTAAATGGTCTGAAAAGTAAACTATTAATGTTTTCTCTAACTTGAATGTTAACTTTTTTCGTTGACTTTCTTCAAGTGCAATGAAGGTAGACGATAATTTATTTTGAAAAAAAAGATGCACAGATTTTTTTCGTATAACTTATAGGTATTTTAAAGGTACACTGAAAGATACTGAACTGAATCATTTTACTGATTTACAGGCATGCAATCAGAACTATGAAAATATATATAACCCTAAACACTATAGACAGCATAATCCATTTTCACTACAAATTAAATGTAAGAACAGGTGTACTGTAAATTCGACTTGTTTGACATTGATTTGCATGGTCAGTGATTTTGCTTTATACTTCTTTCAATTTAAATACATTTCTTTTAATTTAAATATACAAACCTTGTTATTCGTTGAATGTAAACATATTTCCATTTAAGGAAGTGTTTGTTTGAAAAATTAGATCAACGTTGTGATGCGTTTTAAAAAAAACATGTAGATGACGATTTTTAAATCATTATTTTTATAAATTGTGTCTATGTAAACCGCTTTAAAAAATATATATGTGAACGAAAAATGTTTTTAATCTAAGTTTGAATTGAAAATATAAAATTTCTATGAAAAAAAACAAATTATACAAAAATCACAATAAGTAGAACGCATAAACCATGAATAAAAGATTTAATGTACGTAATCTTGTTTGTCAAAAACTTCAAAACCATTTTTTTTTACCTCTCTGTATTTATTGAAAAGGTGCTACATAATCACCTTTTTTGATAATCATGAAGGTAAGTTGACAATAATAGAGTTCTAATTGTATATATCCAGCCTAAAAGTCATTATGAAACGAAACTATCATATTACTTTTATTTGAAATAGATTGGATTCAATATCTAACAGCATAACTTATGGCGCTAGAGTTCTGATAATCACTAAATTGTTTTTACTTTGATCGGTCATGTAGGATATTTTCAATCTTCGATAAGCAAGGAGAGGAGGGGAGTGGATATCAACCCTAAGTAGCAACACCTGCATACGGGGTACATATCTCCCAATTGATACGATATTCCCGTGCTTGCATTTCCTATCATGATTTTCTTGATAGAGGGTTGCTGCTCACAAGGAAGCTATTAAACCAAAAGTTCCAAATGAAGTTGAAATCATCCCTTCGTAAATTTTACGGACGCCATCACGAGTTGGTTGGCCGTTATTAGATAACCGTTTCACAAATGATATCAGATATGTTCCTTACGTCGTAACTACAATCCCCTTCCCTTTCATGAATGTGACCTACCGAATTAGACTATTTACCGGATTTGTTATCACATAAGCAGCACAACGGGTGCCACATGTGGAGCAGGATCTGCTTACCCCTTCCGAAGCACCTGAGATCACCCCTAGTTTTTGGTGGGGTTCGTGTTGTTTATTCTTTAGTTTTCTATGTTGTGTCATGTGTACTATTGTTTGTCTTTTTAATTTTTAGCCATGGCGTTGTCAGTTTATTTAGATTTATGAGTTTGACTGTCCCTTTGGTATCTTTCGTCCCTCTTTGCTAGCGAAGATGGATATTTTCTTACTGAAAACATATTCTGCAAGTAATTTTGTTTATTCTGTTCTACAATAAAAGTTAAATTATATCATTTTATTGCAGACATGATATTTTCGTTTTTCATCCTGAGTATGTGGTAATGATATCGAGGGATATTGTTTATAGGTCCAATGTTTTTGTCTTAAAGTTTTTACAACGAAGTCATATTCAGAATTATATGCTTTACCAGATGACATTTCGATTCGATAAAAAATTGTGAAATTGTTGGAAAATGTACTAGTAAATGGTATACACTCTTTTGTATTCACATTCCGGTAGAATTTGACAGTTTAAAATGTTTATCCTGTGAGTGAAACAAAGCAAATAAAACACTCGGATTGTTGCGGAGAAACATCAGAATTTCATCAACAAAAGTAAAAGCCAAGCGTATATTGGACTAATACCACCACAATTAGAATATGCTTAACTGTTTGTGAGTCGAACTCAGCAACAAAATGATCTATATATATCTACAACAGGGGCGACAGATACCAGAGGGGACAATCAGACTCATAGATTGAAAATAAACTGACAAAGAAAGTCATTGCTAAAAATAGAAAAAGACAAAATAGGACAGATACAAAGAAGAGCTGCAAAATATATGTGACAACTACGTACAAAGCAACTGCTATAGTGTCACAAAACTGATAGATCACATACAATGGAAATCACTACAACAACGAAGAAAGGAAACCTGTATAGTGGTGTTCTATAAAATAGAGAACAATATGGTAGCGATATCATAAGAATGACGACTCACACCACCAGTGCGAAAAAAGGAGAAATATATATTCCAATGCATACCAAGTACCACACTCACGTACTGATGCACATAAGATTACCATATACTATAAGGGACTGGAACGTTTTAAAACCGGACATCTCAGAGACAAACTTCTTGATACTTGCAGACTCCTACTGTTTTAGCCAGGATTTGTTTGTTTAAATTTAAAGTTCAGTTATATATAGTTATTTACACGGTTTCACAGCACAAAGATTGATTACTTGAGTTCTTCTCCTGCAAACGGAATTTGACAGAAACATATAATTTTCAGATTGTTGACGGAGGCTATAACCAGACAGATACAGAAAAACATGTAAAGCGGAATTGGACCTATCGCTTATTAATACTACACAAAATATTAATAGCATAGCTATAAAAAATATATATATATATGTCGTGTACAAGTTGCGATTTTGTACAGGTTATAACATGTACAAAAATATTGTACATGTTATAACTTGTATAATGCAAAAATACAAGTTATAACATGTACAAAAGTACCTCATACCTGTACAAAATATTGCTTAAAAATGGTTTTAACTTGTACAAAATTTAAAATAAATCTTAATGAAGTAAAATATACATTTAAATTCACCAATGCATAAAGAACAACAATAAATAGGCCAGAAACGTGTCTTCTTCTGTAGAGGTCAATGATCACAAAGTTTCAGAAATATATGTTACATGACTTATGTTGGCAAAATGTGTTTTCATGTAATTTATGTTTTATGCAGTTCATCATGGCTTAAAAAAGTGTGAAACTATTTACTAAAAGCTTGCATTCCTCAATGACAATTACATTAGATACTAGTAACTAAATTCTTCCAAAAAAATTAAGAACGATTCCTAATAATTTTGGGAAATACTCCTCCCTCTCGTTTTTATAGCATGCAAAGACTTATACAATGTCTTATATGCTTACTCTGTAAAAGCAAGAGAGAGCTGAAATAGTTTTCATTGGACCACGCTTCATTATCAATATCTTTGGATCTACTCTTCAACATTTTTGGCCTTCAGCATGACTTATGTAAATTTATAACTCAATTTTTGTTTATAAACTATAAGATCATTGCATGAGGCGAATGTCATTTTGATGTTTTAAATATATAACCTCTACTTTGAAGGCATGTATTTGTGGCCTTTGGATGTTGTCTGCTCCATGGTCGGGTTGTTGTCTTTTAGACACAAACCCCATTTCAATTCCCAATTTTATTTGTAGACACATTTATCCTGGCTATCCTCTTATGTCTTTTAGTGTCAACTAGAAAGAAAGTATTTTACTATTGTCTTCAAAGTGGACACTCACAATTATAATGCATCAAATAAAGATATGTCCATAGATAGTCATGAGAGGATCATAAGACATGTCCTAAGATTTATCTTATGACAGGTCTTATGAATGCTTCGTAATACCGACCCCTGGACATTAACTGTATCAAAAAAGGACAAAACACACTAACATGAAGGAATAATACAAAAGTTATGAAAATGTTATTGAGGTCAATATCATCTGTTGCGATAATAGAAAAATATCCTTATTTTTCGATTTTGTACAAGTTAAAACCATTTTTAAGCAATATTTTGTACAGGTTATTACATGTATGAGGTACTTTGGTACATGTTATAACTTGTATTTTTGCATTATACAAGTTGTAACATGTACAATATTTTTGTACATATTATAACCTGTACAAAATTGCAACTTGTACACGACATATATATAGCTAATTGGTGGCGTATATGACTTGGTGAATGAACTTCATGTATTTGACATGATTGATATAAAATATGACCAATCTACATCGTGCGACGATCCATTAGCACATTGATGACTATACGTCGGCACATCACAAACAGACATTAATGAAAAGATAACAATTTTAGATGCAATAATCAAAAATAATTTTGTGAAAAAATAAAAGATGAACACATTTGCATATACAAACAGGGAAGATATTTAATTATACTGGCTTTAGATCAGTATTTTAAACTGATTCAAAGAGTTGACGCTGATGATGTTTTGTGGAAAAAAAACAAAAATCACAAAAAAATGAACCCCGAAGAAAATTAAAAACAAAAAGTCCCCTAATCAAATGGCAAAACCAACAGTTCAAACAAATCAAACGAATGGACAACAACTGTCATCATCATGACTTGATACAGGCATTTTTTATGTAGAAAATGGTGGCTTGAACCTGATGTTATAGCTAGCTAAACCTCTCACTTGTATGACAGATTCATCAAATTCCATTATATTGACAACGAAGCGTAAACAAAAGAAACAGACATAACGGGTAAAAAGTAAAAAATAGGGGGACAGTAGTCAACATTGTGTTATAATCTTAATCACTAAAAACAACAACTATGTAAAAAAGATGCACAAAATGACATATAGATTAAACAAATAAGCAAAACTTAAAGACAAGAATACACAAATTTACCATAGTACAATAACACAATGACGGGATGTATACGTACAGATCATATGTGTATCAAAGAAAGATAACAAGGCATATAGACAAAGCACATAACAAAAATTAAAGACAAGCATACAACCATGTTTTACAATGACACAATAACGGGATTTATAAGTACAGAGCCCTGTCATATGTATCGAAGTAACACCAAAAGGCATACAGACAAAGAACATCAGTAAAAATGAAAGACAAGAATACGAGAACCATCACAAAAAATAACATAATGACATGATGGGACAAGTTATACAAGTATCGTAATTACAATAAACACAAACAAATATTAAACAAAGTGGCACAAAAGACATATATCAAATTGAACAACCCCATTCATTGATTTCTTATTTTTTGATAGTATCTATGTACTCTAACGTTAAATCCACCTATGAACGATTGAAAGATGTTAAGTACTGGCAGGGACCGAATGGTTAGGTTAACATTATTACCAATGTTATTTCAACTGATCGGGCGGGGCTTACATTTTAATTTGCATAGGGACAGTCTATTTGAAGATGCGTGTGATAAGGATGATTGCCGTTTTAAATATTTACTGATTTTTAATCACCTATCAGTGTCATCAAAGAAATTTACAAAACAATGACTGGACACTTCATTGATGAGTTTATACTAAAACACCTATATATAAATGGACTGGTTTATTATGAGCGAATTGGTTAAACTCCGCTCAGTCAAGTGAAATAAATCGAGTAATAACTCTGACGTGGAATCGCGCGTTTGAGGTTAGAATGTCAACATCACACAGGCAGAGATATATAATATTTTTGTCGTTCAAAGTATGAAAAGAATATAGTCTAAAGGTTTTTATGCTTATCCTCTGCAGTGTGTAAATTAGAAGTTTACCTTAAGTTTCCTTTTTTCCGCTAATCTATATGCTTATTGAGTATGTCTTCTTTAAAAAAAAAAAAAGCCACATTAGGGCATATAGACAAAGCATTAGCAAATATGAAAGATCAGAATACAAAATAAATATAGAACAATAACACAATAGCGGGATGTTTAAGTACAGAGCCACGTCATATGTATCAAAGAAACACAAAAAGTCACATGGACAAAGCAAAAATGAAAGATAATACAAACAATACAATGACGGGATGCATAAGTACAGAGCCATGTCAAATTGATATCACCAAAAACAGACCAAACAGTAAAAGTAATATTAATAAAGACAAATGAAAGAGCATTATAACACGTTATTAAGATGATAAACAACGTCAGTACGCAGAATCTATACTTCAAGACCATCGTGTATTATTTGTGAAGTTGATACGAAATATTTATCAACACTGAAGGTATTGGTACCTTCCGATGATTTTTTTTTTTTTTTTTTTTTAAAGGACGAGAAGTGAATTCCAGAGTACAACTGTGTATGAGGAAAAGCTGCTCTTAAAGTAATCTGTTCTGGTGCTGAATGTTTGATATTGTAGAGAAATTGGTGAATGTGGTAATTTTGACTGGCTTTGATAAAAGGTACTAGTTATTAAAGGTAATTTGGATCTGCTGCTATTAAGGTGGTGTACGTGTGATTCTATACATCATTGTTACTCGGTGGTGTTGCTACGAGTTTCTAGTGACTTCCATTCAAGATGGTCAATTATGGAAGTGACACTACTGCATGGTGTTATGGTACGTGTTGGTGACACAACGTGCTGTCCTTTTCTGTACTTTTTCAATGTTGTTGATTTTTGTTTTGGGGAGACCAAACTGAAGAGCAGTTTTCTAGGTTTTGAACGTACCATAGATTTAATAGCCAAACTTTTGTTTTCTTCTTGGTTTCTTAACGGATATTAAAATATGGCTTTAAGTACATAGTTGTGTTTGTATGGTGACTGTGATGTTGTTACAGTACGTGAATTGCATTTTTTGTGGTGAAATTGCATACCCCAAGTCTGTTCTCATTTGGCTAGGCAGTATTGGTCATTTTGTAGAATGTTACAGTCTTGCTGATCTTTATTTGTTCTGTATAAAATTCAATCATCTGCAAACAAGCGTGGTTTGGATGTAACTGTTGCAGGAAGGTCATTTATGAAAATCAGAAAAAGAAGAGGACCCAAGACCGAGCCTTGAGCATGTTGAGGCACCCCAATGACCACATGCATTTGCATAGATACCTCCCCATCTAGTACAACCGGTTGCATTCTATTATTAAGGCAGGCTGATACCCAATTACAGGTATTTCCTCTTATGTCATTATTATCCATCTTCCATAATAATTTTTGTGAGGAACCTTGTCAAATGCCTTGTAGAAGTCTAAAATTATAAGATCTGTTTGTATGCCGTTATCACGACCAAGGTTAATTACTGAGAAGTTCGTGACTTACTGTAAGAAGTTGTGTTTCACAGCTGCATTTTGGTCTGAAACCATGTTGATTGTAGTATGTTATGTGTGTCCAGATGGGCTTTTTCTATGTTACTTACTACAATGTGTTCTAGCAGTTGGCAGCCGTTGACGTATACACGTTAGGGATACAGGCATGTAGGATATTTTTTTTCAAAATTCAAATTCAAATATTTTATTGGACAAAGCACATATGATACAATGCGTATTCCAAGATACAAACACATTAAACATGACAATTTATGCAAATATAATATAAAGAAAGCATTTCAAGTACCAATTATATATTATAATATCACAGTATTTACTATTAAACAGTATTATACTTATGGTAGACCAACTGACATCAGATTTTATTACGAACCAGATTTACTGGGTTAAGTAAATAAATCGTTGATTTAAAACATAAAAGCATAAAAGATTTGTTTTAAAGTCGGTTATACACATATAACAATACAACATAAGCTCTGTAGAGCTTTTATCCGACATGTATACATTATATATGACAAGCACACCTTTATATACTGTAACATCTTTCCAGTGGCGGATCCATAAATTTACATAAGTGGGGCCCACTAACTGACCTAAGAGGGGGCCCGCTCCAGTCATCATTTAATGATTCCCTATATAAGCAACCAATTTTTTTTTCCAAAAAGGGGAGGCCCGGGTCACCTGCCACCCCCCCCCCCCCCCCCCCCTAAATCCGCCTCTGCTTTCAACATACTGACTTATATCTATACTAACTTATACATGTTATACTGGCTAGGTATTTTTCATCTTTTTTAAAATAGAAATTACATTTTTGTACATTTGTCTGTCTCCAGTTAGCAAATAAAAATGTCATTTTTAAAACACAACAACTTTATAGTTATCAATGAAATATCAAATACTAGATAAACACAGACAAAGTAAATAATAGAAATTTTTGTTTGTTGTCTTTTTTGTTTGTTGGGTTTTTTTTAATGTTCATGACAGCCATCTCTTATCATTATTAGAATTTTTTTAAATAAATTGTAGAAACGTTTGGCTATTTTTTATTTATTGCAGTGACCACCTAGAAAATAACAAAATCTTGTACGACCTTCAACACGGATTTCGAGCATCTACATCATGTGAAACCCAACTAGTATCATTCATCCAAGAGCTAGCAAAAAATAACAACAATAACATCCAAACTGACATAGTTGTGCATGCATGGACTTTGCCAAAGCCTTTGACAAAGTTCCTCACAAAAGACTTCTCTACAAACTGAAACATTATGGCATTGATCACAACACTCTAAAATGGATAGAAGATTTTCTCACATCCCGCACACAAACGGTCATTTTTGATGGTGTCCAGTCAGACAATATTAACGTAACATCTGGTGTTCCCCAAGGTACAGTTTTGGGTCCAATCCTGTTCCTTGTATATATTAATGACTTTAATGAATACATCAAACACAGTACCCTCAGATTATTTGCAGATGATAGTATAGTTTATAAAACAATACGAAACAAAGAAGACACACAAAAACTGCAAGACCTCACATCAGCAGCAAAATGGGAGAAGGACTGGCTCATGTCATTCCATCCAGACAAGTGTTCAGTCCTTCAGATAACAACCAAGAAAAACCCATTACAATTTGACTACACTCTCCACCAACATGTACTTCAAAAAGAAACATCCACAAAATATCTGGGAATAACTATACAAACTGATCTAAAAATTAAATGGAACAAACAATATCACAGCTGCAGCCACACAAAAGCTGAACTTTATCAAAAGAAATCTAAAAGTTAATTCTAAAACAGTTAAAAAAAAAAGCATACATTGAATTATAGAACCCGTATCATTTTCTTCTACAAAATTATACATCATCTTGTAGCCATATACCCGATAGACCTACTTACACAATCCGATACAAGAACACGACAACATTCACATATTTATTCTTTCAGACCCGTACAAACCACTAAGGCAGCAACCATTTGATTTTCTAGGGGGGGGGGCTATGGTTTTTTTTTCTGGACAAATTTTTGTTTTCGCCTGCGACGAAAAACAATCAATTTTTTTTCACAAGTCGAAAACAATTTTTTTCTTTCAATTTTAGCATTACATATAGTGGCAGCTGAGGGTGAAACAAACAAATTTTTTTTCTCAGAATCAAAAACAAATTATTTTTTTCTCCAAAAACTGGAAACAAACTTTTTTTTTCCAAAAAAAAACATAGCCCCCCCCCCCCCCCCCCCCCCCCCTCCCCCCCCCCCAGAAAATCAAATGGTTGCTGCCTAAAGACTCGTACAAGTACTCGTTCTACCCAAGAACAATCTTACAATGGAACCTTCTCCCCGAGTAGCTGCAGTTCAATGTACTACTCTTAAAAGCTTGGTAAAATATTAAAAGAACTCAAAGATCAAACAGCTCCAATTCTTACACTAATCTTTAAAAACATCATTTGAAACTGGCATAACACCAACAGACTGGAAACACACCAATGTAGCACCAGCATTTAAAAAAGGGGGAAAATACAAGCCAGAAAATTACCGCCCAATATCATTAACATGTATTTCCTGTAAACTTATGGAGCATATCATCACCAAACACATCATCAACCACCTTGAAAAGAACAATATACTGTATGACCTCCAGCATGGCTTCCGTCAGTCACGATCATGTGAAACTCAACTCATTTCATTCATACAAGAGCTTGCAGCAAACAACAACAATAACACACAAATAGACTTAATTATAATGGACTTTGCCAAAGCATTTGACAAAGTCCCTCATAAAAGACTTCTATACAAACTTAAATATTATGGTATTCAAAAAGAAACACTCAACTGGGTCGCTGCATTTTTTAAATGACAGAACACAAACAGTTGTCCTGGATGGAGAGTCATCTGACCTGGCTCCAGTCACCTCAGGTGTCCCTCAAGGCACAGTCCTGGGCCCAGTATTATTCTTGGTATATATCAACGACCTACCAGAATACCTATCATCCAGTAAGCTCAGACTGTTTGCCGACGCAGTATCATCTACAAAACCATCAAATCTCAAAGTGACTGTGATGCACTCCAGTTAGATTTAGATGCAGCTGCTAGGTGGGAGCAAGACTGGTTGATGGCTTTCCATCCAGACAAATGCACAGTCCTTACAGTCTCACAGAAGAAAAAACCCATTCAAACATGACTATATCCTCCACGATCACAAACTGGAACTTGTCTCTTCAGCTATATATCTGGGCATTACACTTCAATCGAACCTAAAATGGTCAAAACATACAGGACAACATCATAGCTAATGGCAAAAAATCTCTGGGCTTCTTAAAAAGAAACTTAAAAACATCATGTCAGAACATCAAAACTCAGACATATCTGGCACTAGTCCGTCCAAAACTGGAATATTCATGTTCAGTGTGGGACCCTCACACAGTTGAACCAAGGTACCTTGAACAAACCCTCCAAATCGAGATGGTCCAAAGGCGAGCTGCCAGATATGTCTGTAACAGATTCCATAACATCAGTAGCCCGACAGATATGATAAACACCCTAAACTGGCCAACTCTACAGGAAAGAAGAACACGCACAAGATTAATAATGTTCTACAAAATAATACATCAAATCGTAGTAGCTATACCATCTGCTATTCTCATACCATCAGACAGTAGAACCCGCAAAAACCATAATTATACTTTTAGACACATTCTCAACCAAAAAAGATACATATCAGAGGCGTAGCACCCTAACTTATATTGGTACGGCAGAAAAATTATGATGGGTCGCGAAGCGACGCATCCCGCCTCGCAGAGGCGGCTATTCGGCAAGGGGTTCTGGGGCCGCTTAAGGCCCCCGAGAAAATTTTGATAAATAGTGCAAAATCCTGCATTCTGGCGATCTCTAGACACTTAAATTTCGTTCCCGAAAACCCTAGTTTTATGGGCAACAATTTATGTATGACTCTTTTTTTTTTAAATCAAAATATAAAACTTTTGTAAAAAAAAACTTGAATCTGCATTTTGACGATCTTCTGACATTTAAATTTCGTTCCTAAAAAAAAATTTCCTTATCAAAATTCCTCAGTTACAAAGACCAAGCAATAAACATGACAGATAACTATCAGAATTTCTCATATAATATCAAATAAGGGTAAGACAAACGACGAATCTATGACACTGCGAACAAATCTATTTTCATCGTGAATATAGTTACACCGCAATAACGATCAATGAGTTCATGATCATATGACAAATGAATGATAGAACTGCTAAAACATTAATATAGTAGCAACAGAACAATGTTCAAACAACTTAGAACAAACAAAGTTAGAACATTTCCAGCTGATCAAGAGAGGGCCGACATCCAAACTCACAAGTCATTTGTAAAGGCATCGTGATTACAGATTAGTTTATATATATATATATTGTGTCACCAATATTATACTGCTGGTGATCCGATGGATAAATCTGTTGTAGAGTTTTCACTGGTTCAGACGTACTTATATATTCTAAACATCAACCCAACAATGTTAGATCTGTAAATTTGGTTAGCAAATTTTTTGTTCTTCCGTCACCAAGTTTCAATTTGATATATCATGGCACTAAATCACATTGTACTATGATAGGCGAGCTAGACCACTCGACCACCTTGGCTCTTATCAAAAGTGATAAACTAGAAAATATGCAACTTGAAGCGGCTAGGATAGTTACTGGCGGTACTAAAATTGGCATCCATAATCAAATTAATGAAATTATACAACGAAACAGGATAGGAGTTACTATCAGAACTTTAGACGTAATTAACATGAAATGTTTCACAATAAGACTCCTGATTTTTTAAGTGATATTATCCCTCAACTACTGTTTAATATTCATAGTTATGACACAAGACGACCAAATGACACGCAACATATAAAGTGTATAAACGTTACCTTTATCAAAACGTAAGTAAAATACCAAATTATTATTTTTATGTAGACAGGAAAGGGCAAATACTTCATGCCAGACTTCGGATCCCAGATAGCAAACATGTGTTGGGCCAATATTGGCATTCTGTTGGCAACATTGTTGGGCCAATGTTGGAAAACTATGTTGGGCCAACGTCATTTTGCTCATCGGCCCTCAGTTGGCCCAACATGTTGGGTCTTTGTTGGCCCAACATCAGTATGCCAACAAGGTTAACTATTTACCAACAATCTGCCAACAATGTCAACTATTTGCCAACAGTCTACCAACGTCGTCTAGTTTTAAAATTATGTTGGACCAATGTTGGTCGAACAGCAGTATGCCAACGATGGCTTCAGTCTGTCAAACAAGTTTTTCATGCATTATATGTTAAGTATTAAGATGTATTTATCCTCTAGTATATAATGTATATTATATTGACAGGACAATGTCGGCTGTCATGTGGAGAGTGTGATATTACACTCGTGTCAAATGAGCAGCTGAGTTCAGTTGATTGGTTTAACAACTTGCAGAAACTATATTCAAATTTTATTTGTTTTTTTGGGCTGGTTTTAAGTATTTTTTGTTTGTGCATAAAATTATTCAATCATTACGATAAATACATTTAAATGACTTCACAGATTTGAAAATATTAGATAAAGAGAATGAAGAGCACATTTTTTGGTTTGCACTTTGAAATAATATCTAAAAAAAAAATAAAAAAATCTGTGGTATAATACGGGGAGATAAGAACTTAATACGTTGGCATATTGTTGGCACAATGTGGGCTCATATTTCAATATTGTCATGAAATATCAATGATATGTTGTTTTTTTTTTTATAAATATACTGTTTTAAAAACTTTTGAATTATTCAAAATACTAATAATTTTCTAGCTCTTGGCACACTGAGACGGTCTAAAATAGTCCTATTTGGGAAGACTTTATTATTTGATTTTTTACTAAGTCCTCAATGCCCTTCAAACACAATCTATAGTCTCTATGATAACATAGAATCATTCAAATAAAGTTCGAATAAAATTGGTTCAGTAGTTTCAGTCAGAAGATCTTACACTGAACCAATGGATAACGTAAGTCAACTATCGTTGGGCAAGCTACTTTAAAAATAACAGTTGTAAGAAAATGTTGGGCCAACATTGGGCCAATAACACCAAAATGACAGTTGGTGGAAAGTCGTTTGGACCAACAAGCGGCCAATAGTGTCAAAATAACTGTTGGCTGAGTTTTGTTGGGCCAACGTCGGTTTCTTGTTGTGCTGCACAACGCCAACTATTTACCAACTGTGCCAACCAATCACCAATGTTGGCCCAACAAAGTATTGCTATCTGGGATGGATTTCAGTAATCTAAACAAACATTTATTTATGAGAAATCTTGAAGAAATTAAAAACTGTACTTGTGGTAGAATGGAGAGCAGTAAGCATTTTCTTCTCGAGTGTACTTCCTTGTTCGAAAACGTACGATAGAAACTATTCCGTTCCCATACAATATACAAACACTCATGTTTGGGCAAAATAACCTCAGTCATGAGGAAAATCTACTCGTGTTTAAACAAGTTCAACAATTTAAAAGTAGATTCAACGCGATTTTGCATATAGCGTCTTTCATGGTTATGATCGTGATTGGGTGAGACAGTCTCGACAAAGTCCTGAAAACAGCCCACCCCGGTACATATATAGCAAATATCAGACGAAAAAAAATCCACTTTTTCATTTGCAGTTATTTGATTTTTTATTTACAGGGAGACGGATAAATGTATTTCTG
>NW_027268520.1:0-38521 GCF_963676685.1 Mytilus edulis | reverse complement strand
AAACTATGTATAGAACTGAAACGTATTCTACGGAAGAGGAAAAAAAAAGGGGGGGGGGGGGGGGTTGTTTAGACATGCTGATTCCGACATGTATATAGATATGCCATTTGACTTTTTGTACACTCATAATTGTTGATGCTACTGTGACAATGTGCAGTACGGGGTGCCATCGTCCGCTATTGCTTGCAATAGCAAATCTAGTGTTATAATAACTCATTCGCAATTCTTTTTTTTCGGATGTAAGAAAAGCAAATAGAGTATTTTTTCTCAATACTACATGCAAAATTGTGCGTCAGATATTTGTCACTGAACAGTATGAACGTATAGACAATAAATAAACCTATGCAAAATGTGTCATTTTAGGCAATACAACGTATTGATCAATCAATCAAATCATGATCAGAGTGATCAAATCATGATCACATTGATCAAATCATGATTAGAGATCGATCAATCAATCAAGTGTTGATATCAATCAAGTGCAGAATCCCGAAATAAACGTCCCATCGCTATTTTTACGAACTGTCAATCATTCGATCAATCAATCAATCAAACGATCGATCAATTGATTGATTGATCAATCATGATCACAAACTTCAATCAACCAATACACGTATCTTCTCCGTTGAATTCATGAAAGAAAAACCTTTAATTCGCTTCGCGTATCATTATGGCACCCTCAACGAGTTTGGGGTGACATCTTGTTATTCTACGTTTCTTTTTTTTCTTTTTATTTTTATTCTTCCACACATTTTGTCCACGCTATTTCTCGTAATTGGTCAGACCCATGTTGATGGAACTATACCATAATATGAACCGCCATGTGAAGTTGTGCAAGAGACATTGGAATGGTAAAAAATGGCCGCCCGTTACATGGAAACAAAAAAAATGTTAAAAAAAAATCCAAATTTTAAATCTTTCGTTATAAGAGGCAAAGTCTTGAAAGTTTATGTAAATGTTGGCAGTGGTGCCCCGAGGTACCAACAGTACTTGGAATTTTCAAAATGGCTGCCATTGCCATGGAAACTAGACAAAAGTTTAACATTGACCCCTATGGGAAAATGCGTTTTAGCTGCATTTTCTTGAAAAATATAACAACAATTCCACGGAAATCGTAATTAGGAGTGTGTGCAAATGGTCACATGCAATTGCTGTACTGCTAACATGTACTAGAATATTCTAGAATAAAAATATGTATTTTATTTTAATGTGCTTTAAAGAGAAAATAGCCACCGAGAGAACGAGAAACACTCAGAGTACAAATTACTGACATTTCTTCACTTGCGTTAAAGTACATATCCGTGAATGACACACCTGCTAAAATATACACATTAGCTGAAATCAATCGATAAACATGTAATTAAATTGTACACGATAAGTTACATGTATTGTATGATACGCGAGCTATTGAAGAATAAATTGAACAGTTAATACGCCGCTCCGTCAATATATACACATGTTGTCTGTCCTACGTCCCCTCTAAAAAGAATATTAATATGCTAAGTCCACGATAATATACTTGAGTATCACGTGACACCACCTCCTACTTGCGCGCGTGTCTAATTTTACATTTAAAAAGAGGATTCCCAAACTATGTATAGAACTGAAAACGTATTCTACGGAAGAGGAAAAAAAAGGGGGGGGGGGGGGGTTGTTTAGACATGCTGATTCCGACATGTATAATAGATATGCCATTTGACTTTTGTACACTCATAATTGTTGATGCTACTGTGACAATGTGCAGTACGGGGTGCCATCGTCCGCTATTGCTTGCAATAGCAAATCTAGTGTTATAATAAACTCATTCGCAATTCTTTTTTTTTCGGATGTAAGAAAAGCAAATAGAGTATTTTTCTCAATACTACATGCAAAATTGTGCGTCAGATATTTGTCACTGAACAGTATGAAACGTATAGACAATAAATAAACCTATGCAAAATGTGTCATTTTAGGCAATACAACGTATTGATCAATCAATCAAATCATGATCAGAGTGATCAAATCATGATCACATTGATCAAATCATGATTAGAGATCGATCAATCAATCAAGTGTTGATATCAATCAAGTGCAGAATCCGAAATAAACGTCCCATCGCTATTTTTACGAACTGTCAATCATTCGATCAATCAATCAATCAAACGATCGATCAATTGATTGATTGATCAATCATGATCACAAACCTTCAATCAACCAATACACGTATCTTCTCCGTTGAATTCATGAAAGAAAAAAACCTTTATTCGCTTCGCGTATCATTATGGCACCCTCAACGGAGTTTGGGTGACATCTTGTTATTCTACGTTTCTTTTTTTTCTTTTATTTTTATTCTTCCACACATTTTGTCCACGCTATTTCTCGTAATTGGTCAGACCCATGTTGATGGAACTATACCATAATATATGAACCGCCATGTGAAGTTGTGCAAGAGACATTGGAATGGGTAAAAAATGGCGCCGTTACCATGGAAACAAAAAAAATGTAAAAAAAAATCCAAATTTTAAATCTTTCGTTATAAGAGGCAAAGTCTTGAAAGTTTATGTAAATGTTGGGCAGTGGTGCCCCGAGGTACCAACAGTACTTGGAATTTTCAAATGGCTGCCATTGCCATGGAAACTAGACAAAAGTTTAACATTGACCCTATGGGAAAATGCGTTTTAGCTGCATTTTCTGAAAAATATAACAACAATTCCACGGAAATCGTAATTAGGAGTGTGTGCAAATGGTCACATGCAATTGCTGTACTGCTAACATGTACTAGAATATTCTAGAATAAAAATATGTATTTTATTTAATGTGCCTTTAAAGAGAAAATCGCCACCGAGAGAACGAGAAACACTCAGAGTACAAATACTGACATTTCTTCACTTGCGTTAAAGTACATATCCGTGAATGACACACCTGCTAAAATATACACATTAGCTGAAATCAATCGATAAACATGTAATTAAATTGTACACGATAAGTTACATGTATTGTATGATACGCGAGCTATTGAAGAATAAATTGAACAGTTAATACGCCGCTCCGTCAATATATACACATGTTGTCTGTCCTACGTCCCCTCTAAAAAGAATATTAATATGCTAAGTCCACGATAATATACTTGAGTATCACGTGACACCACCTTCCTACTTGCGCGCGTGTCTAATTTTACATTTAAAAAGGATTCCCAAACTATGTATAGAACTGAAACGTATTCTACGGAAGAGGAAAAAAAAAGGGGGGGGGGGGGGTTGTTTAGACATGCTGATTCCGACATGTATAATAGATATGCCATTTGACTTTTGTACACTCATAATTGTTGATGCTACTGTGACAATGTGCAGTACGGGGTGCCATCGTCCGCTATTGCTTGCAATAGCAAATCTAGTGTTATAATAACTCATTCGCAATTCTTTTTTTTTCGGATGTAAGAAAAGCAAATAGAGTATTTTTCTCAATACTACATGCAAAATTGTGCGTCAGATATTTGTCACTGAACAGTATGAAACGTATAGACAATAAATAAACCTATGCAAAATGTGTCATTTTAGGCAATACAACGTATTGATCAATCAATCAAATCATGATCAGAGTGATCAAATCATGATCACATTGATCAAATCATGATTAGAGATCGATCAATCAATCAAGTGTTGATATCAATCAAGTGCAGAATCCGAAATAAACGTCCCATCGCTATTTTTACGAACTGTCAATCATTCGATCAATCAATCAATCAAACGATCGATCAATTGATTGATTGATCAATCATGATCACAAACCTTCAATCAACCAATACACGTATCTTCTCCGTTGAATTCATGAAAGAAAAAACCTTTAATTCGCTTCGCGTATCATTATGGCACCCTCAACGGAGTTTGGGTGACATCTTGTTATTCTACGTTTCTTTTTTTTCTTTTTATTTTTATTCTTCCACACATTTTGTCCACGCTATTTCTCGTAATTGGTCAGACCCATGTTGATGGAACTATACCATAATATGAACCGCCATGTGAAGTTGTGCAAGAGACATTGGAATGGTAAAAAATGGCCGCCGTTACCATGGAAACAAAAAAAATGTAAAAAAAAATCCAAATTTTAAATCTTTCGTTATAAGAGGCAAAGTCTTGAAAGTTTATGTAAATGTTGGCAGTGGTGCCCCGAGGTACCAACAGTACTTGGAATTTTCAAAATGGCTGCCATTGCCATGGAAACTAGACAAAAGTTTAACATTGACCCTATGGGAAAATGCGTTTTAGCTGCATTTTCTTGAAAAATATAACAACAATTCCACGGAAATCGTAATTAGGAGTGTGTGCAAATGGTCACATGCAATTGCTGTACTGCTAACATGTACTAGAATATTCTAGAATAAAAATATGTATTTTATTTAATGTGCTTTAAAGAGAAAATCGCCACCGAGAGAACGAGAAACACTCAGAGTACAAATTACTGACATTTCTTCACTTGCGTTAAAGTACATATCCGTGAATGACACACCTGCTAAAATATACACATTAGCTGAAATCAATCGATAAACATGTAATTAAATTGTACACGATAAGTTACATGTATTGTATGATACGCGAGCTATTGAAGAATAAATTGAACAGTTAATACGCCGCTCCGTCAATATATACACATGTTGTCTGTCCTACGTCCCCTCTAAAAAGAATATTAATATGCTAAGTCCACGATAATATACTTGAGTATCACGTGACACCACCTTCCTACTTGCGCGCGTGTCTAATTTTACATTTAAAAAGGATTCCCAAACTATGTATAGAACTGAAACGTATTCTACGGAAGAGGAAAAAAAAAGGGGGGGGGGGGGGTTGTTTAGACATGCTGATTCCGACATGTATAATAGATATGCCATTTGACTTTTGTACACTCATAATTGTTGATGCTACTGTGACAATGTGCAGTACGGGGTGCCATCGTCCGCTATTGCTTGCAATAGCAAATCTAGTGTTATAATAACTCATTCGCAATTCTTTTTTTTTCGGATGTAAGAAAAGCAAATAGAGTATTTTTCTCAATACTACATGCAAAATTGTGCGTCAGATATTTGTCACTGAACAGTATGAAACGTATAGACAATAAATAAACCTATGCAAAATGTGTCATTTTAGGCAATACAACGTATTGATCAATCAATCAAATCATGATCAGAGTGATCAAATCATGATCACATTGATCAAATCATGATTAGAGATCGATCAATCAATCAAGTGTTGATATCAATCAAGTGCAGAATCCGAAATAAACGTCCCATCGCTATTTTTACGAACTGTCAATCATTCGATCAATCAATCAATCAAACGATCGATCAATTGATTGATTGATCAATCATGATCACAAACCTTCAATCAACCAATACACGTATCTTCTCCGTTGAATTCATGAAAGAAAAAACCTTTAATTCGCTTCGCGTATCATTATGGCACCCTCAACGGAGTTTGGGTGACATCTTGTTATTCTACGTTTCTTTTTTTTCTTTTTATTTTTATTCTTCCACACATTTTGTCCACGCTATTTCTCGTAATTGGTCAGACCCATGTTGATGGAACTATACCATAATATGAACCGCCATGTGAAGTTGTGCAAGAGACATTGGAATGGTAAAAAATGGCCGCCGTTACCATGGAAACAAAAAAAATGTAAAAAAAAATCCAAATTTTAAATCTTTCGTTATAAGAGGCAAAGTCTTGAAAGTTTATGTAAATGTTGGCAGTGGTGCCCCGAGGTACCAACAGTACTTGGAATTTTCAAAATGGCTGCCATTGCCATGGAAACTAGACAAAAGTTTAACATTGACCCTATGGGAAAATGCGTTTTAGCTGCATTTTCTTGAAAAATATAACAACAATTCCACGGAAATCGTAATTAGGAGTGTGTGCAAATGGTCACATGCAATTGCTGTACTGCTAACATGTACTAGAATATTCTAGAATAAAAATATGTATTTTATTTAATGTGCTTTAAAGAGAAAATCGCCACCGAGAGAACGAGAAACACTCAGAGTACAAATTACTGACATTTCTTCACTTGCGTTAAAGTACATATCCGTGAATGACACACCTGCTAAAATATACACATTAGCTGAAATCAATCGATAAACATGTAATTAAATTGTACACGATAAGTTACATGTATTGTATGATACGCGAGCTATTGAAGAATAAATTGAACAGTTAATACGCCGCTCCGTCAATATATACACATGTTGTCTGTCCTACGTCCCCTCTAAAAAGAATATTAATATGCTAAGTCCACGATAATATACTTGAGTATCACGTGACACCACCTTCCTACTTGCGCGCGTGTCTAATTTTACATTTAAAAAGGATTCCCAAACTATGTATAGAACTGAAACGTATTCTACGGAAGAGGAAAAAAAAAGGGGGGGGGGGTTGTTTAGACATGCTGATTCCGACATGTATAATAGATATGCCATTTGACTTTTGTACACTCATAATTGTTGATGCTACTGTGACAATGTGCAGTACGGGGTGCCATCGTCCGCTATTGCTTGCAATAGCAAATCTAGTGTTATAATAACTCATTCGCAATTCTTTTTTTTTCGGATGTAAGAAAAGCAAATAGAGTATTTTTCTCAATACTACATGCAAAATTGTGCGTCAGATATTTGTCACTGAACAGTATGAAACGTATAGACAATAAATAAACCTATGCAAAATGTGTCATTTTAGGCAATACAACGTATTGATCAATCAATCAAATCATGATCAGAGTGATCAAATCATGATCACATTGATCAAATCATGATTAGAGATCGATCAATCAATCAAGTGTTGATATCAATCAAGTGCAGAATCCGAAATAAACGTCCCATCGCTATTTTTACGAACTGTCAATCATTCGATCAATCAATCAATCAAACGATCGATCAATTGATTGATTGATCAATCATGATCACAAACCTTCAATCAACCAATACACGTATCTTCTCCGTTGAATTCATGAAAGAAAAAACCTTTAATTCGCTTCGCGTATCATTATGGCACCCTCAACGGAGTTTGGGTGACATCTTGTTATTCTACGTTTCTTTTTTTTCTTTTTATTTTTATTCTTCCACACATTTTGTCCACGCTATTTCTCGTAATTGGTCAGACCCATGTTGATGGAACTATACCATAATATGAACCGCCATGTGAAGTTGTGCAAGAGACATTGGAATGGTAAAAAATGGCCGCCGTTACCATGGAAACAAAAAAAATGTAAAAAAAAATCCAAATTTTAAATCTTTCGTTATAAGAGGCAAAGTCTTGAAAGTTTATGTAAATGTTGGCAGTGGTGCCCCGAGGTACCAACAGTACTTGGAATTTTCAAAATGGCTGCCATTGCCATGGAAACTAGACAAAAGTTTAACATTGACCCTATGGGAAAATGCGTTTTAGCTGCATTTTCTTGAAAAATATAACAACAATTCCACGGAAATCGTAATTAGGAGTGTGTGCAAATGGTCACATGCAATTGCTGTACTGCTAACATGTACTAGAATATTCTAGAATAAAAATATGTATTTTATTTAATGTGCTTTAAAGAGAAAATCGCCACCGAGAGAACGAGAAACACTCAGAGTACAAATTACTGACATTTCTTCACTTGCGTTAAAGTACATATCCGTGAATGACACACCTGCTAAAATATACACATTAGCTGAAATCAATCGATAAACATGTAATTAAATTGTACACGATAAGTTACATGTATTGTATGATACGCGAGCTATTGAAGAATAAATTGAACAGTTAATACGCCGCTCCGTCAATATATACACATGTTGTCTGTCCTACGTCCCCTCTAAAAAGAATATTAATATGCTAAGTCCACGATAATATACTTGAGTATCACGTGACACCACCTTCCTACTTGCGCGCGTGTCTAATTTTACATTTAAAAAGGATTCCCAAACTATGTATAGAACTGAAACGTATTCTACGGAAGAGGAAAAAAAAAGGGGGGGGGGGGGTTGTTTAGACATGCTGATTCCGACATGTATAATAGATATGCCATTTGACTTTTGTACACTCATAATTGTTGATGCTACTGTGACAATGTGCAGTACGGGGTGCCATCGTCCGCTATTGCTTGCAATAGCAAATCTAGTGTTATAATAACTCATTCGCAATTCTTTTTTTTTCGGATGTAAGAAAAGCAAATAGAGTATTTTTCTCAATACTACATGCAAAATTGTGCGTCAGATATTTGTCACTGAACAGTATGAAACGTATAGACAATAAATAAACCTATGCAAAATGTGTCATTTTAGGCAATACAACGTATTGATCAATCAATCAAATCATGATCAGAGTGATCAAATCATGATCACATTGATCAAATCATGATTAGAGATCGATCAATCAATCAAGTGTTGATATCAATCAAGTGCAGAATCCGAAATAAACGTCCCATCGCTATTTTTACGAACTGTCAATCATTCGATCAATCAATCAATCAAACGATCGATCAATTGATTGATTGATCAATCATGATCACAAACCTTCAATCAACCAATACACGTATCTTCTCCGTTGAATTCATGAAAGAAAAAACCTTTAATTCGCTTCGCGTATCATTATGGCACCCTCAACGGAGTTTGGGTGACATCTTGTTATTCTACGTTTCTTTTTTTTCTTTTTATTTTTATTCTTCCACACATTTTGTCCACGCTATTTCTCGTAATTGGTCAGACCCATGTTGATGGAACTATACCATAATATGAACCGCCATGTGAAGTTGTGCAAGAGACATTGGAATGGTAAAAAATGGCCGCCGTTACCATGGAAACAAAAAAAATGTAAAAAAAAATCCAAATTTTAAATCTTTCGTTATAAGAGGCAAAGTCTTGAAAGTTTATGTAAATGTTGGCAGTGGTGCCCCGAGGTACCAACAGTACTTGGAATTTTCAAAATGGCTGCCATTGCCATGGAAACTAGACAAAAGTTTAACATTGACCCTATGGGAAAATGCGTTTTAGCTGCATTTTCTTGAAAAATATAACAACAATTCCACGGAAATCGTAATTAGGAGTGTGTGCAAATGGTCACATGCAATTGCTGTACTGCTAACATGTACTAGAATATTCTAGAATAAAAATATGTATTTTATTTAATGTGCTTTAAAGAGAAAATCGCCACCGAGAGAACGAGAAACACTCAGAGTACAAATTACTGACATTTCTTCACTTGCGTTAAAGTACATATCCGTGAATGACACACCTGCTAAAATATACACATTAGCTGAAATCAATCGATAAACATGTAATTAAATTGTACACGATAAGTTACATGTATTGTATGATACGCGAGCTATTGAAGAATAAATTGAACAGTTAATACGCCGCTCCGTCAATATATACACATGTTGTCTGTCCTACGTCCCCTCTAAAAAGAATATTAATATGCTAAGTCCACGATAATATACTTGAGTATCACGTGACACCACCTTCCTACTTGCGCGCGTGTCTAATTTTACATTTAAAAAGGATTCCCAAACTATGTATAGAACTGAAACGTATTCTACGGAAGAGGAAAAAAAAAGGGGGGGGGGGGGGGTTGTTTAGACATGCTGATTCCGACATGTATAATAGATATGCCATTTGACTTTTGTACACTCATAATTGTTGATGCTACTGTGACAATGTGCAGTACGGGGTGCCATCGTCCGCTATTGCTTGCAATAGCAAATCTAGTGTTATAATAACTCATTCGCAATTCTTTTTTTTTCGGATGTAAGAAAAGCAAATAGAGTATTTTTCTCAATACTACATGCAAAATTGTGCGTCAGATATTTGTCACTGAACAGTATGAAACGTATAGACAATAAATAAACCTATGCAAAATGTGTCATTTTAGGCAATACAACGTATTGATCAATCAATCAAATCATGATCAGAGTGATCAAATCATGATCACATTGATCAAATCATGATTAGAGATCGATCAATCAATCAAGTGTTGATATCAATCAAGTGCAGAATCCGAAATAAACGTCCCATCGCTATTTTTACGAACTGTCAATCATTCGATCAATCAATCAATCAAACGATCGATCAATTGATTGATTGATCAATCATGATCACAAACCTTCAATCAACCAATACACGTATCTTCTCCGTTGAATTCATGAAAGAAAAAACCTTTAATTCGCTTCGCGTATCATTATGGCACCCTCAACGGAGTTTGGGTGACATCTTGTTATTCTACGTTTCTTTTTTTTCTTTTTATTTTTATTCTTCCACACATTTTGTCCACGCTATTTCTCGTAATTGGTCAGACCCATGTTGATGGAACTATACCATAATATGAACCGCCATGTGAAGTTGTGCAAGAGACATTGGAATGGTAAAAAATGGCCGCCGTTACCATGGAAACAAAAAAAATGTAAAAAAAAATCCAAATTTTAAATCTTTCGTTATAAGAGGCAAAGTCTTGAAAGTTTATGTAAATGTTGGCAGTGGTGCCCCGAGGTACCAACAGTACTTGGAATTTTCAAAATGGCTGCCATTGCCATGGAAACTAGACAAAAGTTTAACATTGACCCTATGGGAAAATGCGTTTTAGCTGCATTTTCTTGAAAAATATAACAACAATTCCACGGAAATCGTAATTAGGAGTGTGTGCAAATGGTCACATGCAATTGCTGTACTGCTAACATGTACTAGAATATTCTAGAATAAAAATATGTATTTTATTTAATGTGCTTTAAAGAGAAAATCGCCACCGAGAGAACGAGAAACACTCAGAGTACAAATTACTGACATTTCTTCACTTGCGTTAAAGTACATATCCGTGAATGACACACCTGCTAAAATATACACATTAGCTGAAATCAATCGATAAACATGTAATTAAATTGTACACGATAAGTTACATGTATTGTATGATACGCGAGCTATTGAAGAATAAATTGAACAGTTAATACGCCGCTCCGTCAATATATACACATGTTGTCTGTCCTACGTCCCCTCTAAAAAGAATATTAATATGCTAAGTCCACGATAATATACTTGAGTATCACGTGACACCACCTTCCTACTTGCGCGCGTGTCTAATTTTACATTTAAAAAGGATTCCCAAACTATGTATAGAACTGAAACGTATTCTACGGAAGAGGAAAAAAAAAGGGGGGGGGGGGGTTGTTTAGACATGCTGATTCCGACATGTATAATAGATATGCCATTTGACTTTTGTACACTCATAATTGTTGATGCTACTGTGACAATGTGCAGTACGGGGTGCCATCGTCCGCTATTGCTTGCAATAGCAAATCTAGTGTTATAATAACTCATTCGCAATTCTTTTTTTTTCGGATGTAAGAAAAGCAAATAGAGTATTTTTCTCAATACTACATGCAAAATTGTGCGTCAGATATTTGTCACTGAACAGTATGAAACGTATAGACAATAAATAAACCTATGCAAAATGTGTCATTTTAGGCAATACAACGTATTGATCAATCAATCAAATCATGATCAGAGTGATCAAATCATGATCACATTGATCAAATCATGATTAGAGATCGATCAATCAATCAAGTGTTGATATCAATCAAGTGCAGAATCCGAAATAAACGTCCCATCGCTATTTTTACGAACTGTCAATCATTCGATCAATCAATCAATCAAACGATCGATCAATTGATTGATTGATCAATCATGATCACAAACCTTCAATCAACCAATACACGTATCTTCTCCGTTGAATTCATGAAAGAAAAAACCTTTAATTCGCTTCGCGTATCATTATGGCACCCTCAACGGAGTTTGGGTGACATCTTGTTATTCTACGTTTCTTTTTTTTCTTTTTATTTTTATTCTTCCACACATTTTGTCCACGCTATTTCTCGTAATTGGTCAGACCCATGTTGATGGAACTATACCATAATATGAACCGCCATGTGAAGTTGTGCAAGAGACATTGGAATGGTAAAAAATGGCCGCCGTTACCATGGAAACAAAAAAAATGTAAAAAAAAATCCAAATTTTAAATCTTTCGTTATAAGAGGCAAAGTCTTGAAAGTTTATGTAAATGTTGGCAGTGGTGCCCCGAGGTACCAACAGTACTTGGAATTTTCAAAATGGCTGCCATTGCCATGGAAACTAGACAAAAGTTTAACATTGACCCTATGGGAAAATGCGTTTTAGCTGCATTTTCTTGAAAAATATAACAACAATTCCACGGAAATCGTAATTAGGAGTGTGTGCAAATGGTCACATGCAATTGCTGTACTGCTAACATGTACTAGAATATTCTAGAATAAAAATATGTATTTTATTTAATGTGCTTTAAAGAGAAAATCGCCACCGAGAGAACGAGAAACACTCAGAGTACAAATTACTGACATTTCTTCACTTGCGTTAAAGTACATATCCGTGAATGACACACCTGCTAAAATATACACATTAGCTGAAATCAATCGATAAACATGTAATTAAATTGTACACGATAAGTTACATGTATTGTATGATACGCGAGCTATTGAAGAATAAATTGAACAGTTAATACGCCGCTCCGTCAATATATACACATGTTGTCTGTCCTACGTCCCCTCTAAAAAGAATATTAATATGCTAAGTCCACGATAATATACTTGAGTATCACGTGACACCACCTTCCTACTTGCGCGCGTGTCTAATTTTACATTTAAAAAGGATTCCCAAACTATGTATAGAACTGAAACGTATTCTACGGAAGAGGAAAAAAAAAGGGGGGGGGGGGGTTGTTTAGACATGCTGATTCCGACATGTATAATAGATATGCCATTTGACTTTTGTACACTCATAATTGTTGATGCTACTGTGACAATGTGCAGTACGGGGTGCCATCGTCCGCTATTGCTTGCAATAGCAAATCTAGTGTTATAATAACTCATTCGCAATTCTTTTTTTTTCGGATGTAAGAAAAGCAAATAGAGTATTTTTCTCAATACTACATGCAAAATTGTGCGTCAGATATTTGTCACTGAACAGTATGAAACGTATAGACAATAAATAAACCTATGCAAAATGTGTCATTTTAGGCAATACAACGTATTGATCAATCAATCAAATCATGATCAGAGTGATCAAATCATGATCACATTGATCAAATCATGATTAGAGATCGATCAATCAATCAAGTGTTGATATCAATCAAGTGCAGAATCCGAAATAAACGTCCCATCGCTATTTTTACGAACTGTCAATCATTCGATCAATCAATCAATCAAACGATCGATCAATTGATTGATTGATCAATCATGATCACAAACCTTCAATCAACCAATACACGTATCTTCTCCGTTGAATTCATGAAAGAAAAAACCTTTAATTCGCTTCGCGTATCATTATGGCACCCTCAACGGAGTTTGGGTGACATCTTGTTATTCTACGTTTCTTTTTTTTCTTTTTATTTTTATTCTTCCACACATTTTGTCCACGCTATTTCTCGTAATTGGTCAGACCCATGTTGATGGAACTATACCATAATATGAACCGCCATGTGAAGTTGTGCAAGAGACATTGGAATGGTAAAAAATGGCCGCCGTTACCATGGAAACAAAAAAAATGTAAAAAAAAATCCAAATTTTAAATCTTTCGTTATAAGAGGCAAAGTCTTGAAAGTTTATGTAAATGTTGGCAGTGGTGCCCCGAGGTACCAACAGTACTTGGAATTTTCAAAATGGCTGCCATTGCCATGGAAACTAGACAAAAGTTTAACATTGACCCTATGGGAAAATGCGTTTTAGCTGCATTTTCTTGAAAAATATAACAACAATTCCACGGAAATCGTAATTAGGAGTGTGTGCAAATGGTCACATGCAATTGCTGTACTGCTAACATGTACTAGAATATTCTAGAATAAAAATATGTATTTTATTTAATGTGCTTTAAAGAGAAAATCGCCACCGAGAGAACGAGAAACACTCAGAGTACAAATTACTGACATTTCTTCACTTGCGTTAAAGTACATATCCGTGAATGACACACCTGCTAAAATATACACATTAGCTGAAATCAATCGATAAACATGTAATTAAATTGTACACGATAAGTTACATGTATTGTATGATACGCGAGCTATTGAAGAATAAATTGAACAGTTAATACGCCGCTCCGTCAATATATACACATGTTGTCTGTCCTACGTCCCCTCTAAAAAGAATATTAATATGCTAAGTCCACGATAATATACTTGAGTATCACGTGACACCACCTTCCTACTTGCGCGCGTGTCTAATTTTACATTTAAAAAGGATTCCCAAACTATGTATAGAACTGAAACGTATTCTACGGAAGAGGAAAAAAAAAGGGGGGGGGGGGTTGTTTAGACATGCTGATTCCGACATGTATAATAGATATGCCATTTGACTTTTGTACACTCATAATTGTTGATGCTACTGTGACAATGTGCAGTACGGGGTGCCATCGTCCGCTATTGCTTGCAATAGCAAATCTAGTGTTATAATAACTCATTCGCAATTCTTTTTTTTTCGGATGTAAGAAAAGCAAATAGAGTATTTTTCTCAATACTACATGCAAAATTGTGCGTCAGATATTTGTCACTGAACAGTATGAAACGTATAGACAATAAATAAACCTATGCAAAATGTGTCATTTTAGGCAATACAACGTATTGATCAATCAATCAAATCATGATCAGAGTGATCAAATCATGATCACATTGATCAAATCATGATTAGAGATCGATCAATCAATCAAGTGTTGATATCAATCAAGTGCAGAATCCGAAATAAACGTCCCATCGCTATTTTTACGAACTGTCAATCATTCGATCAATCAATCAATCAAACGATCGATCAATTGATTGATTGATCAATCATGATCACAAACCTTCAATCAACCAATACACGTATCTTCTCCGTTGAATTCATGAAAGAAAAAACCTTTAATTCGCTTCGCGTATCATTATGGCACCCTCAACGGAGTTTGGGTGACATCTTGTTATTCTACGTTTCTTTTTTTTCTTTTTATTTTTATTCTTCCACACATTTTGTCCACGCTATTTCTCGTAATTGGTCAGACCCATGTTGATGGAACTATACCATAATATGAACCGCCATGTGAAGTTGTGCAAGAGACATTGGAATGGTAAAAAATGGCCGCCGTTACCATGGAAACAAAAAAAATGTAAAAAAAAATCCAAATTTTAAATCTTTCGTTATAAGAGGCAAAGTCTTGAAAGTTTATGTAAATGTTGGCAGTGGTGCCCCGAGGTACCAACAGTACTTGGAATTTTCAAAATGGCTGCCATTGCCATGGAAACTAGACAAAAGTTTAACATTGACCCTATGGGAAAATGCGTTTTAGCTGCATTTTCTTGAAAAATATAACAACAATTCCACGGAAATCGTAATTAGGAGTGTGTGCAAATGGTCACATGCAATTGCTGTACTGCTAACATGTACTAGAATATTCTAGAATAAAAATATGTATTTTATTTAATGTGCTTTAAAGAGAAAATCGCCACCGAGAGAACGAGAAACACTCAGAGTACAAATTACTGACATTTCTTCACTTGCGTTAAAGTACATATCCGTGAATGACACACCTGCTAAAATATACACATTAGCTGAAATCAATCGATAAACATGTAATTAAATTGTACACGATAAGTTACATGTATTGTATGATACGCGAGCTATTGAAGAATAAATTGAACAGTTAATACGCCGCTCCGTCAATATATACACATGTTGTCTGTCCTACGTCCCCTCTAAAAAGAATATTAATATGCTAAGTCCACGATAATATACTTGAGTATCACGTGACACCACCTTCCTACTTGCGCGCGTGTCTAATTTTACATTTAAAAAGGATTCCCAAACTATGTATAGAACTGAAACGTATTCTACGGAAGAGGAAAAAAAAAGGGGGGGGGGGGTTGTTTAGACATGCTGATTCCGACATGTATAATAGATATGCCATTTGACTTTTGTACACTCATAATTGTTGATGCTACTGTGACAATGTGCAGTACGGGGTGCCATCGTCCGCTATTGCTTGCAATAGCAAATCTAGTGTTATAATAACTCATTCGCAATTCTTTTTTTTTCGGATGTAAGAAAAGCAAATAGAGTATTTTTCTCAATACTACATGCAAAATTGTGCGTCAGATATTTGTCACTGAACAGTATGAAACGTATAGACAATAAATAAACCTATGCAAAATGTGTCATTTTAGGCAATACAACGTATTGATCAATCAATCAAATCATGATCAGAGTGATCAAATCATGATCACATTGATCAAATCATGATTAGAGATCGATCAATCAATCAAGTGTTGATATCAATCAAGTGCAGAATCCGAAATAAACGTCCCATCGCTATTTTTACGAACTGTCAATCATTCGATCAATCAATCAATCAAACGATCGATCAATTGATTGATTGATCAATCATGATCACAAACCTTCAATCAACCAATACACGTATCTTCTCCGTTGAATTCATGAAAGAAAAAACCTTTAATTCGCTTCGCGTATCATTATGGCACCCTCAACGGAGTTTGGGTGACATCTTGTTATTCTACGTTTCTTTTTTTTCTTTTTATTTTTATTCTTCCACACATTTTGTCCACGCTATTTCTCGTAATTGGTCAGACCCATGTTGATGGAACTATACCATAATATGAACCGCCATGTGAAGTTGTGCAAGAGACATTGGAATGGTAAAAAATGGCCGCCGTTACCATGGAAACAAAAAAAATGTAAAAAAAAATCCAAATTTTAAATCTTTCGTTATAAGAGGCAAAGTCTTGAAAGTTTATGTAAATGTTGGCAGTGGTGCCCCGAGGTACCAACAGTACTTGGAATTTTCAAAATGGCTGCCATTGCCATGGAAACTAGACAAAAGTTTAACATTGACCCTATGGGAAAATGCGTTTTAGCTGCATTTTCTTGAAAAATATAACAACAATTCCACGGAAATCGTAATTAGGAGTGTGTGCAAATGGTCACATGCAATTGCTGTACTGCTAACATGTACTAGAATATTCTAGAATAAAAATATGTATTTTATTTAATGTGCTTTAAAGAGAAAATCGCCACCGAGAGAACGAGAAACACTCAGAGTACAAATTACTGACATTTCTTCACTTGCGTTAAAGTACATATCCGTGAATGACACACCTGCTAAAATATACACATTAGCTGAAATCAATCGATAAACATGTAATTAAATTGTACACGATAAGTTACATGTATTGTATGATACGCGAGCTATTGAAGAATAAATTGAACAGTTAATACGCCGCTCCGTCAATATATACACATGTTGTCTGTCCTACGTCCCCTCTAAAAAGAATATTAATATGCTAAGTCCACGATAATATACTTGAGTATCACGTGACACCACCTTCCTACTTGCGCGCGTGTCTAATTTTACATTTAAAAAGGATTCCCAAACTATGTATAGAACTGAAACGTATTCTACGGAAGAGGAAAAAAAAAGGGGGGGGGGGGGGGTTGTTTAGACATGCTGATTCCGACATGTATAATAGATATGCCATTTGACTTTTGTACACTCATAATTGTTGATGCTACTGTGACAATGTGCAGTACGGGGTGCCATCGTCCGCTATTGCTTGCAATAGCAAATCTAGTGTTATAATAACTCATTCGCAATTCTTTTTTTTTCGGATGTAAGAAAAGCAAATAGAGTATTTTTCTCAATACTACATGCAAAATTGTGCGTCAGATATTTGTCACTGAACAGTATGAAACGTATAGACAATAAATAAACCTATGCAAAATGTGTCATTTTAGGCAATACAACGTATTGATCAATCAATCAAATCATGATCAGAGTGATCAAATCATGATCACATTGATCAAATCATGATTAGAGATCGATCAATCAATCAAGTGTTGATATCAATCAAGTGCAGAATCCGAAATAAACGTCCCATCGCTATTTTTACGAACTGTCAATCATTCGATCAATCAATCAATCAAACGATCGATCAATTGATTGATTGATCAATCATGATCACAAACCTTCAATCAACCAATACACGTATCTTCTCCGTTGAATTCATGAAAGAAAAAACCTTTAATTCGCTTCGCGTATCATTATGGCACCCTCAACGGAGTTTGGGTGACATCTTGTTATTCTACGTTTCTTTTTTTTCTTTTTATTTTTATTCTTCCACACATTTTGTCCACGCTATTTCTCGTAATTGGTCAGACCCATGTTGATGGAACTATACCATAATATGAACCGCCATGTGAAGTTGTGCAAGAGACATTGGAATGGTAAAAAATGGCCGCCGTTACCATGGAAACAAAAAAAATGTAAAAAAAAATCCAAATTTTAAATCTTTCGTTATAAGAGGCAAAGTCTTGAAAGTTTATGTAAATGTTGGCAGTGGTGCCCCGAGGTACCAACAGTACTTGGAATTTTCAAAATGGCTGCCATTGCCATGGAAACTAGACAAAAGTTTAACATTGACCCTATGGGAAAATGCGTTTTAGCTGCATTTTCTTGAAAAATATAACAACAATTCCACGGAAATCGTAATTAGGAGTGTGTGCAAATGGTCACATGCAATTGCTGTACTGCTAACATGTACTAGAATATTCTAGAATAAAAATATGTATTTTATTTAATGTGCTTTAAAGAGAAAATCGCCACCGAGAGAACGAGAAACACTCAGAGTACAAATTACTGACATTTCTTCACTTGCGTTAAAGTACATATCCGTGAATGACACACCTGCTAAAATATACACATTAGCTGAAATCAATCGATAAACATGTAATTAAATTGTACACGATAAGTTACATGTATTGTATGATACGCGAGCTATTGAAGAATAAATTGAACAGTTAATACGCCGCTCCGTCAATATATACACATGTTGTCTGTCCTACGTCCCCTCTAAAAAGAATATTAATATGCTAAGTCCACGATAATATACTTGAGTATCACGTGACACCACCTTCCTACTTGCGCGCGTGTCTAATTTTACATTTAAAAAGGATTCCCAAACTATGTATAGAACTGAAACGTATTCTACGGAAGAGGAAAAAAAAAGGGGGGGGGGGGGTTGTTTAGACATGCTGATTCCGACATGTATAATAGATATGCCATTTGACTTTTGTACACTCATAATTGTTGATGCTACTGTGACAATGTGCAGTACGGGGTGCCATCGTCCGCTATTGCTTGCAATAGCAAATCTAGTGTTATAATAACTCATTCGCAATTCTTTTTTTTTCGGATGTAAGAAAAGCAAATAGAGTATTTTTCTCAATACTACATGCAAAATTGTGCGTCAGATATTTGTCACTGAACAGTATGAAACGTATAGACAATAAATAAACCTATGCAAAATGTGTCATTTTAGGCAATACAACGTATTGATCAATCAATCAAATCATGATCAGAGTGATCAAATCATGATCACATTGATCAAATCATGATTAGAGATCGATCAATCAATCAAGTGTTGATATCAATCAAGTGCAGAATCCGAAATAAACGTCCCATCGCTATTTTTACGAACTGTCAATCATTCGATCAATCAATCAATCAAACGATCGATCAATTGATTGATTGATCAATCATGATCACAAACCTTCAATCAACCAATACACGTATCTTCTCCGTTGAATTCATGAAAGAAAAAACCTTTAATTCGCTTCGCGTATCATTATGGCACCCTCAACGGAGTTTGGGTGACATCTTGTTATTCTACGTTTCTTTTTTTTCTTTTTATTTTTATTCTTCCACACATTTTGTCCACGCTATTTCTCGTAATTGGTCAGACCCATGTTGATGGAACTATACCATAATATGAACCGCCATGTGAAGTTGTGCAAGAGACATTGGAATGGTAAAAAATGGCCGCCGTTACCATGGAAACAAAAAAAATGTAAAAAAAAATCCAAATTTTAAATCTTTCGTTATAAGAGGCAAAGTCTTGAAAGTTTATGTAAATGTTGGCAGTGGTGCCCCGAGGTACCAACAGTACTTGGAATTTTCAAAATGGCTGCCATTGCCATGGAAACTAGACAAAAGTTTAACATTGACCCTATGGGAAAATGCGTTTTAGCTGCATTTTCTTGAAAAATATAACAACAATTCCACGGAAATCGTAATTAGGAGTGTGTGCAAATGGTCACATGCAATTGCTGTACTGCTAACATGTACTAGAATATTCTAGAATAAAAATATGTATTTTATTTAATGTGCTTTAAAGAGAAAATCGCCACCGAGAGAACGAGAAACACTCAGAGTACAAATTACTGACATTTCTTCACTTGCGTTAAAGTACATATCCGTGAATGACACACCTGCTAAAATATACACATTAGCTGAAATCAATCGATAAACATGTAATTAAATTGTACACGATAAGTTACATGTATTGTATGATACGCGAGCTATTGAAGAATAAATTGAACAGTTAATACGCCGCTCCGTCAATATATACACATGTTGTCTGTCCTACGTCCCCTCTAAAAAGAATATTAATATGCTAAGTCCACGATAATATACTTGAGTATCACGTGACACCACCTTCCTACTTGCGCGCGTGTCTAATTTTACATTTAAAAAGGATTCCCAAACTATGTATAGAACTGAAACGTATTCTACGGAAGAGGAAAAAAAAAGGGGGGGGGGGGGGTTGTTTAGACATGCTGATTCCGACATGTATAATAGATATGCCATTTGACTTTTGTACACTCATAATTGTTGATGCTACTGTGACAATGTGCAGTACGGGGTGCCATCGTCCGCTATTGCTTGCAATAGCAAATCTAGTGTTATAATAACTCATTCGCAATTCTTTTTTTTTCGGATGTAAGAAAAGCAAATAGAGTATTTTTCTCAATACTACATGCAAAATTGTGCGTCAGATATTTGTCACTGAACAGTATGAAACGTATAGACAATAAATAAACCTATGCAAAATGTGTCATTTTAGGCAATACAACGTATTGATCAATCAATCAAATCATGATCAGAGTGATCAAATCATGATCACATTGATCAAATCATGATTAGAGATCGATCAATCAATCAAGTGTTGATATCAATCAAGTGCAGAATCCGAAATAAACGTCCCATCGCTATTTTTACGAACTGTCAATCATTCGATCAATCAATCAATCAAACGATCGATCAATTGATTGATTGATCAATCATGATCACAAACCTTCAATCAACCAATACACGTATCTTCTCCGTTGAATTCATGAAAGAAAAAACCTTTAATTCGCTTCGCGTATCATTATGGCACCCTCAACGGAGTTTGGGTGACATCTTGTTATTCTACGTTTCTTTTTTTTCTTTTTATTTTTATTCTTCCACACATTTTGTCCACGCTATTTCTCGTAATTGGTCAGACCCATGTTGATGGAACTATACCATAATATGAACCGCCATGTGAAGTTGTGCAAGAGACATTGGAATGGTAAAAAATGGCCGCCGTTACCATGGAAACAAAAAAAATGTAAAAAAAAATCCAAATTTTAAATCTTTCGTTATAAGAGGCAAAGTCTTGAAAGTTTATGTAAATGTTGGCAGTGGTGCCCCGAGGTACCAACAGTACTTGGAATTTTCAAAATGGCTGCCATTGCCATGGAAACTAGACAAAAGTTTAACATTGACCCTATGGGAAAATGCGTTTTAGCTGCATTTTCTTGAAAAATATAACAACAATTCCACGGAAATCGTAATTAGGAGTGTGTGCAAATGGTCACATGCAATTGCTGTACTGCTAACATGTACTAGAATATTCTAGAATAAAAATATGTATTTTATTTAATGTGCTTTAAAGAGAAAATCGCCACCGAGAGAACGAGAAACACTCAGAGTACAAATTACTGACATTTCTTCACTTGCGTTAAAGTACATATCCGTGAATGACACACCTGCTAAAATATACACATTAGCTGAAATCAATCGATAAACATGTAATTAAATTGTACACGATAAGTTACATGTATTGTATGATACGCGAGCTATTGAAGAATAAATTGAACAGTTAATACGCCGCTCCGTCAATATATACACATGTTGTCTGTCCTACGTCCCCTCTAAAAAGAATATTAATATGCTAAGTCCACGATAATATACTTGAGTATCACGTGACACCACCTTCCTACTTGCGCGCGTGTCTAATTTTACATTTAAAAAGGATTCCCAAACTATGTATAGAACTGAAACGTATTCTACGGAAGAGGAAAAAAAAAGGGGGGGGGGGGTTGTTTAGACATGCTGATTCCGACATGTATAATAGATATGCCATTTGACTTTTGTACACTCATAATTGTTGATGCTACTGTGACAATGTGCAGTACGGGGTGCCATCGTCCGCTATTGCTTGCAATAGCAAATCTAGTGTTATAATAACTCATTCGCAATTCTTTTTTTTTCGGATGTAAGAAAAGCAAATAGAGTATTTTTCTCAATACTACATGCAAAATTGTGCGTCAGATATTTGTCACTGAACAGTATGAAACGTATAGACAATAAATAAACCTATGCAAAATGTGTCATTTTAGGCAATACAACGTATTGATCAATCAATCAAATCATGATCAGAGTGATCAAATCATGATCACATTGATCAAATCATGATTAGAGATCGATCAATCAATCAAGTGTTGATATCAATCAAGTGCAGAATCCGAAATAAACGTCCCATCGCTATTTTTACGAACTGTCAATCATTCGATCAATCAATCAATCAAACGATCGATCAATTGATTGATTGATCAATCATGATCACAAACCTTCAATCAACCAATACACGTATCTTCTCCGTTGAATTCATGAAAGAAAAAACCTTTAATTCGCTTCGCGTATCATTATGGCACCCTCAACGGAGTTTGGGTGACATCTTGTTATTCTACGTTTCTTTTTTTTCTTTTTATTTTTATTCTTCCACACATTTTGTCCACGCTATTTCTCGTAATTGGTCAGACCCATGTTGATGGAACTATACCATAATATGAACCGCCATGTGAAGTTGTGCAAGAGACATTGGAATGGTAAAAAATGGCCGCCGTTACCATGGAAACAAAAAAAATGTAAAAAAAAATCCAAATTTTAAATCTTTCGTTATAAGAGGCAAAGTCTTGAAAGTTTATGTAAATGTTGGCAGTGGTGCCCCGAGGTACCAACAGTACTTGGAATTTTCAAAATGGCTGCCATTGCCATGGAAACTAGACAAAAGTTTAACATTGACCCTATGGGAAAATGCGTTTTAGCTGCATTTTCTTGAAAAATATAACAACAATTCCACGGAAATCGTAATTAGGAGTGTGTGCAAATGGTCACATGCAATTGCTGTACTGCTAACATGTACTAGAATATTCTAGAATAAAAATATGTATTTTATTTAATGTGCTTTAAAGAGAAAATCGCCACCGAGAGAACGAGAAACACTCAGAGTACAAATTACTGACATTTCTTCACTTGCGTTAAAGTACATATCCGTGAATGACACACCTGCTAAAATATACACATTAGCTGAAATCAATCGATAAACATGTAATTAAATTGTACACGATAAGTTACATGTATTGTATGATACGCGAGCTATTGAAGAATAAATTGAACAGTTAATACGCCGCTCCGTCAATATATACACATGTTGTCTGTCCTACGTCCCCTCTAAAAAGAATATTAATATGCTAAGTCCACGATAATATACTTGAGTATCACGTGACACCACCTTCCTACTTGCGCGCGTGTCTAATTTTACATTTAAAAAGGATTCCCAAACTATGTATAGAACTGAAACGTATTCTACGGAAGAGGAAAAAAAAAGGGGGGGGGGGGGGGTTGTTTAGACATGCTGATTCCGACATGTATAATAGATATGCCATTTGACTTTTGTACACTCATAATTGTTGATGCTACTGTGACAATGTGCAGTACGGGGTGCCATCGTCCGCTATTGCTTGCAATAGCAAATCTAGTGTTATAATAACTCATTCGCAATTCTTTTTTTTTCGGATGTAAGAAAAGCAAATAGAGTATTTTTCTCAATACTACATGCAAAATTGTGCGTCAGATATTTGTCACTGAACAGTATGAAACGTATAGACAATAAATAAACCTATGCAAAATGTGTCATTTTAGGCAATACAACGTATTGATCAATCAATCAAATCATGATCAGAGTGATCAAATCATGATCACATTGATCAAATCATGATTAGAGATCGATCAATCAATCAAGTGTTGATATCAATCAAGTGCAGAATCCGAAATAAACGTCCCATCGCTATTTTTACGAACTGTCAATCATTCGATCAATCAATCAATCAAACGATCGATCAATTGATTGATTGATCAATCATGATCACAAACCTTCAATCAACCAATACACGTATCTTCTCCGTTGAATTCATGAAAGAAAAAACCTTTAATTCGCTTCGCGTATCATTATGGCACCCTCAACGGAGTTTGGGTGACATCTTGTTATTCTACGTTTCTTTTTTTTCTTTTTATTTTTATTCTTCCACACATTTTGTCCACGCTATTTCTCGTAATTGGTCAGACCCATGTTGATGGAACTATACCATAATATGAACCGCCATGTGAAGTTGTGCAAGAGACATTGGAATGGTAAAAAATGGCCGCCGTTACCATGGAAACAAAAAAAATGTAAAAAAAAATCCAAATTTTAAATCTTTCGTTATAAGAGGCAAAGTCTTGAAAGTTTATGTAAATGTTGGCAGTGGTGCCCCGAGGTACCAACAGTACTTGGAATTTTCAAAATGGCTGCCATTGCCATGGAAACTAGACAAAAGTTTAACATTGACCCTATGGGAAAATGCGTTTTAGCTGCATTTTCTTGAAAAATATAACAACAATTCCACGGAAATCGTAATTAGGAGTGTGTGCAAATGGTCACATGCAATTGCTGTACTGCTAACATGTACTAGAATATTCTAGAATAAAAATATGTATTTTATTTAATGTGCTTTAAAGAGAAAATCGCCACCGAGAGAACGAGAAACACTCAGAGTACAAATTACTGACATTTCTTCACTTGCGTTAAAGTACATATCCGTGAATGACACACCTGCTAAAATATACACATTAGCTGAAATCAATCGATAAACATGTAATTAAATTGTACACGATAAGTTACATGTATTGTATGATACGCGAGCTATTGAAGAATAAATTGAACAGTTAATACGCCGCTCCGTCAATATATACACATGTTGTCTGTCCTACGTCCCCTCTAAAAAGAATATTAATATGCTAAGTCCACGATAATATACTTGAGTATCACGTGACACCACCTTCCTACTTGCGCGCGTGTCTAATTTTACATTTAAAAAGGATTCCCAAACTATGTATAGAACTGAAACGTATTCTACGGAAGAGGAAAAAAAAAGGGGGGGGGGGGGGTTGTTTAGACATGCTGATTCCGACATGTATAATAGATATGCCATTTGACTTTTGTACACTCATAATTGTTGATGCTACTGTGACAATGTGCAGTACGGGGTGCCATCGTCCGCTATTGCTTGCAATAGCAAATCTAGTGTTATAATAACTCATTCGCAATTCTTTTTTTTTCGGATGTAAGAAAAGCAAATAGAGTATTTTTCTCAATACTACATGCAAAATTGTGCGTCAGATATTTGTCACTGAACAGTATGAAACGTATAGACAATAAATAAACCTATGCAAAATGTGTCATTTTAGGCAATACAACGTATTGATCAATCAATCAAATCATGATCAGAGTGATCAAATCATGATCACATTGATCAAATCATGATTAGAGATCGATCAATCAATCAAGTGTTGATATCAATCAAGTGCAGAATCCGAAATAAACGTCCCATCGCTATTTTTACGAACTGTCAATCATTCGATCAATCAATCAATCAAACGATCGATCAATTGATTGATTGATCAATCATGATCACAAACCTTCAATCAACCAATACACGTATCTTCTCCGTTGAATTCATGAAAGAAAAAACCTTTAATTCGCTTCGCGTATCATTATGGCACCCTCAACGGAGTTTGGGTGACATCTTGTTATTCTACGTTTCTTTTTTTTCTTTTTATTTTTATTCTTCCACACATTTTGTCCACGCTATTTCTCGTAATTGGTCAGACCCATGTTGATGGAACTATACCATAATATGAACCGCCATGTGAAGTTGTGCAAGAGACATTGGAATGGTAAAAAATGGCCGCCGTTACCATGGAAACAAAAAAAATGTAAAAAAAAATCCAAATTTTAAATCTTTCGTTATAAGAGGCAAAGTCTTGAAAGTTTATGTAAATGTTGGCAGTGGTGCCCCGAGGTACCAACAGTACTTGGAATTTTCAAAATGGCTGCCATTGCCATGGAAACTAGACAAAAGTTTAACATTGACCCTATGGGAAAATGCGTTTTAGCTGCATTTTCTTGAAAAATATAACAACAATTCCACGGAAATCGTAATTAGGAGTGTGTGCAAATGGTCACATGCAATTGCTGTACTGCTAACATGTACTAGAATATTCTAGAATAAAAATATGTATTTTATTTAATGTGCTTTAAAGAGAAAATCGCCACCGAGAGAACGAGAAACACTCAGAGTACAAATTACTGACATTTCTTCACTTGCGTTAAAGTACATATCCGTGAATGACACACCTGCTAAAATATACACATTAGCTGAAATCAATCGATAAACATGTAATTAAATTGTACACGATAAGTTACATGTATTGTATGATACGCGAGCTATTGAAGAATAAATTGAACAGTTAATACGCCGCTCCGTCAATATATACACATGTTGTCTGTCCTACGTCCCCTCTAAAAAGAATATTAATATGCTAAGTCCACGATAATATACTTGAGTATCACGTGACACCACCTTCCTACTTGCGCGCGTGTCTAATTTTACATTTAAAAAGGATTCCCAAACTATGTATAGAACTGAAACGTATTCTACGGAAGAGGAAAAAAAAAGGGGGGGGGGGGGGTTGTTTAGACATGCTGATTCCGACATGTATAATAGATATGCCATTTGACTTTTGTACACTCATAATTGTTGATGCTACTGTGACAATGTGCAGTACGGGGTGCCATCGTCCGCTATTGCTTGCAATAGCAAATCTAGTGTTATAATAACTCATTCGCAATTCTTTTTTTTTCGGATGTAAGAAAAGCAAATAGAGTATTTTTCTCAATACTACATGCAAAATTGTGCGTCAGATATTTGTCACTGAACAGTATGAAACGTATAGACAATAAATAAACCTATGCAAAATGTGTCATTTTAGGCAATACAACGTATTGATCAATCAATCAAATCATGATCAGAGTGATCAAATCATGATCACATTGATCAAATCATGATTAGAGATCGATCAATCAATCAAGTGTTGATATCAATCAAGTGCAGAATCCGAAATAAACGTCCCATCGCTATTTTTACGAACTGTCAATCATTCGATCAATCAATCAATCAAACGATCGATCAATTGATTGATTGATCAATCATGATCACAAACCTTCAATCAACCAATACACGTATCTTCTCCGTTGAATTCATGAAAGAAAAAACCTTTAATTCGCTTCGCGTATCATTATGGCACCCTCAACGGAGTTTGGGTGACATCTTGTTATTCTACGTTTCTTTTTTTTCTTTTTATTTTTATTCTTCCACACATTTTGTCCACGCTATTTCTCGTAATTGGTCAGACCCATGTTGATGGAACTATACCATAATATGAACCGCCATGTGAAGTTGTGCAAGAGACATTGGAATGGTAAAAAATGGCCGCCGTTACCATGGAAACAAAAAAAATGTAAAAAAAAATCCAAATTTAAATCTTTCGTTATAAGAGGCAAAGTCTTGAAAGTTTATGTAAATGTTGGCAGTGGTGCCCCGAGGTACCAACAGTACTTGGATTTTCAAAATGGCTGCCATTGCCATGGAAACTAGACAAAAGTTTAACATTGACCCTATGGGAAAATGCGTTTTAGCTGCATTTTCTTGAAAAATATAACAACAATTCCACGGAAATCGTAATTAGGAGTGTGTGCAAATGGTCACATGCAATTGCTGTACTGCTAACATGTACTAGAATATTCTAGAATAAAAATATGTATTTTATTTAATGTGCTTTAAAGAGAAAATCGCCACCGAGAGAACGAGAAACACTCAGAGTACAAATTACTGACATTTCTTCACTTGCGTTAAAGTACATATCCGTGAATGACACACCTGCTAAAATATACACATTAGGCTGAAATCAATCGATAAACATGTAATTAAATTGTACACGATAAGTTACATGTATTGTATGATACGCGAGCTATTGAAGAATAAATTGAACAGTTAATACGCCGCTCCGTCAATATATACACATGTTGTCTGTCCTACGTCCCCTCTAAAAAGAATATTAATATGCTAAGTCCACGATAATATACTTGAGTATCACGTGACACCACCTTCCTACTTGCGCGCGTGTCTAATTTTACATTTAAAAAGGATTCCAAACTATGTATAGAACTGAAACGTATTCTACGGAAGAGGAAAAAAAAAGGGGGGGGGGGGGGGTTGTTTAGACATGCTGATTCCGACATGTATAATAGATATGCCATTTGACTTTTGTACACTCATAATTGTTGATGCTACTGTGACAATGTGCAGTACGGGGTGCCATCGTCCGCTATTGCTTGCAATAGCAAATCTAGTGTTATAATAACTCATTCGCAATTCTTTTTTTTTCGGATGTAAGAAAAGCAAATAGAGTATTTTTCTCAATACTACATGCAAAATTGTGCGTCAGATATTTGTCACTGAACAGTATGAAACGTATAGACAATAAATAAACCTATGCAAAATGTGTCATTTTAGGCAATACAACGTATGATCAATCAATCAAATCATGATCAGAGTGATCAAATCATGATCACATTGATCAAATCATGATTAGAGATCGATCAATCAATCAAGTGTTGATATCAATCAAGTGCAGAATCCGAAATAAACGTCCCATCGCTATTTTTACGACTGTCAATCATTCGATCAATCAATCAATCAAACGATCGATCAATTGATTGATTGATCAATCATGATCACAAACCTTCAATCAACCAATACACGTATCTTCTCCGTTGAATTCATGAAAGAAAAAAACCTTTAATTCGCTTCGCGTATCATTATGGCACCCTCAACGGAGTTTGGGTGACATCTTGTTATTCTACGTTTCTTTTTTTTCTTTTTATTTTTATTCTTCCACACATTTTGTCCACGCTATTTCTCGTAATTGGTCAGACCCATGTTGATGGAACTATACCATAATATGAACCGCCATGTGAAGTTGTGCAAGAGACATTGGAATGGTAAAAAATGGCGCCGTTACCATGGAAACAAAAAAAATGTTAAAAAAAAATCCAAATTTTAAATCTTTCGTTATAAGAGGCAAAGTCTTGAAAGTTTATGTAAATGTTGGCAGTGGTGCCCCGAGGTACCAACAGTACTTGGAATTTTCAAAATGGCTGCCATTGCCATGGAAACTAGACAAAAGTTTAACATTGACCCTATGGGAAAATGCGTTTTAGCTGCATTTTCTTGAAAAATATAACAACAATTCCACGGAAATCGTAATTAGGAGTGTGTGCAAATGGTCACATGCAATTGCTGTACTGCTAACATGTACTAGAATATTCTAGAATAAAAATATGTATTTTATTTAATGTGCTTTAAAGAGAAAATCGCCACCGAGAGAACGAGAAACACTCAGAGTACAAATTACTGACATTTTCTTCACTTGCGTTAAAGTACATATCCGTGAATGACACACCTGCTAAAATATACACATTAGCTGAAATCAATCGATAAACATGTAATTAAATTGTACACGATAAGTTACATGTATTGTATGATACGCGAGCTATTGAAGAATAAATTGAACAGTTAATACGCCGCTCCGTCAATATATACACATGTTGTCTGTCCTACGTCCCCTCTAAAAAGAATATTAATATGCTAAGTCCACGATAATATACTTGAGTATCACGTGACACCACCTTCCTACTTGCGCGCGTGTCTAATTTTACATTTAAAAAGGATTCCCAAACTATGTATAGAACTGAAACGTATTCTACGGAAGAGGAAAAAAAAAGGGGGGGGGGGGGGGTTGTTTAGACATGCTGATTCCGACATGTATAATAGATATGCCATTTGACTTTTGTACACTCATAATTGTTGATGCTACTGTGACAATGTGCAGTACGGGGTGCCATCGTCCGCTATTGCTTGCAATAGCAAATCTAGTGTTATAATAACTCATTCGCAATTCTTTTTTTTTTCGGATGTAAGAAAAGCAAATAGAGTATTTTTTCTCAATTACTACATGCAAAATTGTGCGTCAGATATTTGTCACTGAACAGTATGAAACGTTATAGACAATAAATAAACCTATGCAAAATGTGTCATTTTAGGCAATACAACGTATTGATCAATCAATCAAATCATGATCAGAGTGATCAAATCATGATCACATTGATCAAATCATGATTAGAGATCGATCAATCAATCAAGTGTTGATATCAATCAAGTGCAGAATCCGAAATAAACGTCCCATCGCTATTTTTACGAACTGTCAATCATTCGATCAATCAATCAATCAAACGATCGATCAATTGATTGATTGATCAATCATGATCACAAACCTTCAATCAACCAATACACGTATCTTCTCCGTTGAATTCATGAAAGAAAAAACCTTTAATTCGCTTCGCGTATCATTATGGCACCCTCACGGAGTTTGGGTGACATCTTGTTATTCTACGTTCTTTTTTTTCTTTTTATTTTTATTCTTCCACACATTTTGTCCACGCTATTTCTCGTAATTGGTCAGACCCATGTTGATGGAACTATACCATAATATGAACCGCCATGTGAAGTTGTGCAAGAGACATTGAATGGTAAAAAATGGCCGCCGTTACCATGGAAACAAAAAAAATGTAAAAAAAAATCCAAATTTTAAATCTTTCGTTATAAGAGGCAAAGTCTTGAAAGTTTATGTAAATGTTGGCAGTGGTGCCCCGAGGTACCAACAGTACTTGGAATTTTCAAAATGGCTGCCATTGCCATGGAAACTAGACAAAAGTTTAACATTGACCCTATGGGAAAATGCGTTTTAGCTGCATTTTCTTGAAAAATATAACAACAATTCCACGGAAATCGTAATTAGGAGTGTGTGCAAATGGTCACATGCAATTGCTGTACTGCTAACATGTACTAGAATATTCTAGAATAAAAATATGTATTTTATTTAATGTGCTTTAAAGAGAAAATCGCCACCGAGAGAACGAGAAACACTCAGAGTACAAAATTACTGACATTTCTTCACTTGCGTTAAAGTACATATCCGTGAATGACACACCTGCTAAAATATACACATTAGCTGAAATCAATCGATAAACATGTAATTAAATTGTACACGATAAGTTACATGTATTGTATGATACGCGAGCTATTGAAGAATAAATTGAACAGTTAATACGCCGCTCCGTCAATATATACACATGTTGTCTGTCCTACGTCCCCTCTAAAAAGAATATTAATATGCTAAGTCCACGATAATATACTTGAGTATCACGTGACACCACCTTCCTACTTGCGCGCGTGTCTAATTTTACATTTAAAAAGGATTCCCAAACTATGTATAGAACTGAAACGTATTCTACGGAAGAGGAAAAAAAAAGGGGGGGGGGGGGGGGTTGTTTAGACATGCTGATTCCGACATGTATAATAGATATGCCATTTGACTTTTGTACACTCATAATTGTTGATGCTACTGTGACAATGTGCAGTACGGGGTGCCATCGTCCGCTATTGCTTTGCAATAGCAAATCTAGTGTTATAATAACTCATTCGCAATTCTTTTTTTTTCGGATGTAAGAAAAGCAAATAGAGTATTTTTCTCAATACTACATGCAAAATTGTGCGTCAGATATTTGTCACTGAACAGTATGAAACGTATAGACAATAAATAAACCTATGCAAAATGTGTCATTTTAGGCAATACAACGTATTGATCAATCAATCAAATCATGATCAGAGTGATCAAATCATGATCACATTGATCAAATCATGATTAGAGATCGATCAATCAATCAAGTGTTGATATCAATCAAGTGCAGAATCCGAAATAAACGTCCCATCGCTATTTTTACGAACTGTCAATCATTCGATCAATCAATCAATCAAACGATCGATCAATTGATTGATTGATCAATCATGATCACAAACCTTCAATCAACCAATACACGTATCTTCTCCGTTGAATTCATGAAAGAAAAAACCTTTAATTCGCTTCGCGTATCATTATGGCACCCTCAACGGAGTTTGGGTGACATCTTGTTATTCTACGTTTCTTTTTTTTCTTTTTATTTTTATTCTTCCACACATTTTGTCCACGCTATTTCTCGTAATTGGTCAGACCCATGTTGATGGAACTATACCATAATATGAACCGCCATGTGAAGTTGTGCAAGAGACATTGGAATGGTAAAAAATGGCCGCCGTTACCATGGAAACAAAAAAAATGTAAAAAAAAATCCAAATTTTAAATCTTTCGTTATAAGAGGCAAAGTCTTGAAAGTTTATGTAAATGTTGGCAGTGGTGCCCCGAGGTACCAACAGTACTTGGAATTTTCAAAATGGCTGCCATTGCCATGGAAACTAGACAAAAGTTTAACATTGACCCTATGGGAAAATGCGTTTTAGCTGCATTTTCTTGAAAAATATAACAACAATTCCACGGAAATCGTAATTAGGAGTGTGTGCAAATGGTCACATGCAATTGCTGTACTGCTAACATGTACTAGAATATTCTAGAATAAAATATGTATTTTATTTAATGTGCTTTAAAGAGAAAATCGCCACCGAGAGAACGAGAAACACTCAGAGTACAAATTACTGACATTTCTTCACTTGCGTTAAAGTACATATCCGTGAATGACACACCTGCTAAAATATACACATTAGCTGAAATCAATCGATAAACATGTAATTAAATTGTACACGATAAGTTACATGTATTGTATGATACGCGAGCTATTGAAGAATAAATTGAACAGTTAATACGCCGCTCCGTCAATATATACACATGTTGTCTGTCCTACGTCCCCTCTAAAAAGAATATTAATATGCTAAGTCCACGATAATATACTTGAGTATCACGTGACACCACCTTCCTACTTGCGCGCGTGTCTAATTTTACATTTAAAAAGGATTCCCAAACTATGTATAGAACTGAAACGTATTCTACGGAAGAGGAAAAAAAAAGGGGGGGGGGGGGGGGTTGTTTAGACATGCTGATTCCGACATGTATAATAGATATGCCATTTGACTTTTGTACACTCATAATTGTTGATGCTACTGTGACAATGTGCAGTACGGGGTGCCATCGTCCGCTATTGCTTGCAATAGCAAATTCTAGTGTTATAATAACTCATTCGCAATTCTTTTTTTTTCGGATGTAAGAAAAGCAAATAGAGTATTTTTCTCAATACTACATGCAAAATTGTGCGTCAGATATTTGTCACTGAACAGTATGAAACGTATAGACAATAAATAAACCTATGCAAAATGTGTCATTTTAGGCAATACCAACGTATTGATCAATCAATCAAATCATGATCAGAGTGATCAAATCATGATCACATTGATCAAATCATGATTAGAGATCGATCAATCAATCAAGTGTTGATATCAATCAAGTGCAGAATCCGAAATAAACGTCCCATCGCTATTTTTACGAACTGTCAATCATTCGATCAATCAATCAATCAAACGATCGATCAATTGATTGATTGATCAATCATGATCACAAACCTTCAATCAACCAATACACGTATCTTCTCCGTTGAATTCATGAAAGAAAAAACCTTTAATTCGCTTCGCGTATCATTATGGCACCCTCAACGGAGTTTGGGTGACATCTTGTTATTCTACGTTTCTTTTTTTTCTTTTATTTTTATTCTTCCACACATTTTGTCCACGCTATTTCTCGTAATTGGTCAGACCCATGTTGATGGAACTATACCATAATATGAACCGCCATGTGAAGTTGTGCAAGAGACATTGGAATGGTAAAAAATGGCCGCCGTTACCATGGAAACAAAAAAAATGTAAAAAAAATCCAAATTTTAAATCTTTCGTTATAAGAGGCAAAGTCTTGAAAGTTTATGTAAATGTTGGCAGTGGTGCCCCGAGGTACCAACAGTACTTGGAATTTTCAAATGGCTGCCATTGCCATGGAAACTAGACAAAAGTTTAACATTGACCCTATGGGAAAAATGCGTTTTAGCTGCATTTTCTTGAAAAATATAACAACAATTCCACGGAAATCGTAATTAGGAGTGTGTGCAAATGGTCACATGCAATTGCTGTACTGCTAACATGTACTAGAATATTCTAGAATAAAAATATGTATTTTATTTAATGTGCTTTAAAGAGAAAATCGCCACCGAGAGAACGAGAAACACTCAGAGTACAAATTACTGACATTTCTTCACTTGCGTTAAAGTACATATCCGTGAATGACACACCTGCTAAAATATACACATTAGCTGAAATCAATCGATAAACATGTAATTAAATTGTACACGATAAGTTACATGTATTGTATGATACGCGAGCTATTGAAGAATAAATTGAACAGTTAATACGCCGCTCCGTCAATATATACACATGTTGTCTGTCCTACGTCCCCTCTAAAAAGAATATTAATATGCTAAGTCCACGATAATATACTTGAGTATCACGTGACACCACCTTCCTACTTGCGCGCGTGTCTAATTTTACATTTAAAAAGGATTCCCAAACTATGTATAGAACTGAAACGTATTCTACGGAAGAGGAAAAAAAAAGGGGGGGGGGGGGTTGTTTAGACATGCTGATTCCGACATGTATAATAGATATGCCATTTGACTTTTGTACACTCATAATTGTTGATGCTACTGTGACAATGTGCAGTACGGGGTGCCATCGTCCGCTATTGCTTGCAATAGCAAATCTAGTGTTATAATAACTCATCGCAATTCTTTTTTTTTCGGATGTAAGAAAAGCAAATAGAGTATTTTTCTCAATACTACATGCAAAATTGTGCGTCAGATATTTGTCACTGAACAGTATGAAACGTATAGACAATAAATAAACCTATGCAAAATGTGTCATTTTAGGCAATACAACGTATTGATCAATCAATCAAATCATGATCAGAGTGATCAAATCATGATCACATTGATCAAATCATGATTAGAGATCGATCAATCAATCAAGTGTTGATATCAATCAAGTGCAGAATCCGAAATAAACGTCCCATCGCTATTTTTACGAACTGTCAATCATTCGATCAATCAATCAATCAAACGATCGATCAATTGATTGATTGATCAATCATGATCACAAACCTTCAATCAACCAATACACGTATCTTCTCCGTTGAATTCATGAAAGAAAAAACCTTTAATTCGCTTCGCGTATCATTATGGCACCCTCAACGGAGTTTGGGTGACATCCTTGTTATTCTACGTTTCTTTTTTTTCTTTTTATTTTTATTCTTCCACACATTTTGTCCACGCTATTTCTCGTAATTGGTCAGACCCATGTTGATGGAACTATACCATAATATGAACCGCCATGTGAAGTTGTGCAAGAGACATTGGAATGGTAAAAAATGGCCGCCGTTACCATGGAAACAAAAAAAATGTAAAAAAAAATCCAAATTTTAAATCTTTCGTTATAAGAGCAAAGTCTTGAAAGTTTATGTAAATGTTGGCAGTGGTGCCCGAGGTACCAACAGTACTTGGAATTTTCAAAATGGCTGCCATTGCCATGGAAACTAGACAAAAGTTTAACATTGACCCTATGGGAAAATGCGTTTTAGCTGCATTTTCCTTGAAAAATATAACAACAATTCCACGGAAATCGTAATTAGGAGTGTGTGCAAATGGTCACATGCAATTGCTGTACTGCTAACATGTACTAGAATATTCTAGAATAAAAATATGTATTTTATTTAATGTGCTTTAAAGAGAAAATCGCCACCGAGAGAACGAGAAACACTCAGAGTACAAATTACTGACATTTCTTCACTTGCGTTAAAGTACATATCCGTGAATGACACACCTGCTAAAATATACACATTAGCTGAAATCAATCGATAAACATGTAATTAAATTGTACACGATAAGTTACATGTATTGTATGATACGCGAGCTATTGAAGAATAAATTGAACAGTTAATACGCGCTCCGTCAATATATACACATGTTGTCTGTCCTACGTCCCCTCTAAAAAGAATATTAATATGCTAAGTCCACGATAATATACTTGAGTATCACGTGACACCACCTTCCTACTTGCGCGCGTGTCTAATTTTACATTTAAAAAGGATTCCCAAACTATGTATAGAACTGAAACGTATTCTACTGAAGAGGAAAAAAAAAGGGGGGGGGGGGGGGGTTGTTTAGACATGCTGATTCCGACATGTATAATAGATATGCCATTTGACTTTTGTACACTCATAATTGTTGATGCTACTGTGACAATGTGCAGTACGGGGTGCCATCGTCCGCTATTGCTTGCAATAGCAAATCATAGTGTTATAATAACTCATTCGCAATTCTTTTTTTTTCGGATGTAAGAAAAGCAATAGAGTATTTTTCTCAATACTACATGCAAAATTGTGCGTCAGATATTTGTCACTGAACAGTATGAAACGTATAGACAATAAATAAACCTATGCAAAATGTGTCATTTTAGGCAATACAACGTATTGATCAATCAATCAAATCATGATCAGAGTGATCAAATCATGATCACATTGATCAAATCATGATTAGAGATCGATCAATCAATCAAGTGTTGATATCAATCAAGTGCAGAATCCGAAATAAACGTCCCATCGCTATTTTTACGAACTGTCAATCATTCGATCAATCAATCAATCAAACGATCGATCAATTGATTGATTGATCAATCATGATCACAAACCTTCAATCAACCAATACACGTATCTTCTCCGTTGAATTCATGAAAGAAAAAACCTTTAATTCGCTTCGCGTATCATTATGGCACCCTCAACGGAGTTTGGGTGACATCTTGTTATTCTACGTTCTTTTTTTCTTTTTATTTTATTCTTCCACACATTTTGTCCACGCTATTTCTCGTAATTGGTCAGACCCATGTTGATGGAACTATACCATAATATGAACCGCCATGTGAAGTTGTGCAAGAGACATTGGAATGGTAAAAAATGGCCGCCGTTACCATGGAAACAAAAAAATGTAAAAAAAAATCCAAATTTTAAATCTTTCGTTATAAGAGGCAAAGTCTTGAAAGTTTATGTAAATGTTGGCAGTGGTGCCCCGAGGTACCAACAGTACTTGGAATTTTCAAAATGGCTGCCATTGCCATGGAAACTAGACAAAAGTTTAACATTGACCCTATGGGAAAATGCGTTTTAGCTGCATTTCTTGAAAAATATAACAACAATTCCACGGAAATCGTAATTAGGAGTGTGTGCAAATGGTCACATGCAATTGCTGTACTGCTAACATGTACTAGAATATTCTAGAATAAAAATATGTATTTTATTTAATGTGCTTTAAAGAGAAAATCGCCCCGAGAGAACGAGAAACACTCAGAGTACAAATTACTGACATTTCTTCACTTGCGTTAAAGTACATATCCGTGAATGACAACACCTGCTAAAATATACACATTAGCTGAAATCAATCGATAAACATGTAATTAAATTGTACACGATAAGTTACATGTATTGTATGATACGCGAGCTATTGAAGAATAAATTGAACAGTTAATACGCCGCTCCGTCAATATATACACATGTTGTCTGTCCTACGTCCCCTCTAAAAAAGAATATTAATATGCTAAGTCCACGATAATATACTTGAGTATCACGTGACACCACCTTCCTACTTGCGCGCGTGTCTAATTTTACATTTAAAAAGGATTCCAAACTATGTATAGAACTGAAACGTATTCTACGGAAGAGGAAAAAAAAAGGGGGGGGGGGGGGGGGGGGTTGTTTAGACATGCTGATTCCGACATGTATAATAGATATGCCATTTGACTTTTGTACACTCATAATTGTTGATGCTACTGTGACAATGTGCAGTACGGGGTGCCATCGTCCGCTATTGCTTGCAATAGCAAATCTAGTGTTATAATAACTCATTCGCAATTCTTTTTTTTCGGATGTAAGAAAAGCAAATAGAGTATTTTTCTCAATACTACATGCAAAATTGTGCGTCAGATATTTGTCACTGAACAGTATGAAACGTATAGACAATAAATAAACCTATGCAAAATGTGTCATTTTAGGCAATACAACGTATTGATCAATCAATCAAATCATGATCAGAGTGATCAAATCATGATCACATTGATCAAATCATGATTAAGAGATCGATCAATCAATCAAGTGTTGATATCAATCAAGTGCAGAATCCGAAATAAACGTCCC